>NC_067204.1:5320450-5520537 GCF_026262505.1 Trichomonas vaginalis G3 | reverse complement strand
ATTCTGAGTGATGCTCTTGGGTCTTCATCTAGCCTTGAGAAATTGCTGTTGATTTTTCCTTTGATCCGGCGATATCTCGCTCAATCTTATGGATGGGCGCCTTTAGTTCATGAGCGAGTGATACACTCTAGACATCATACTGTTACAGTGGAATAGCTAGAAGCGAATTGCCATACCCAAGGCGAAAGCATGTTTTACCAAATGACGGTCTCGTAGACTTTTTTAACAAGTCTTTGCATTTTTTTTGCAAGAGCGAGGATGTTTCTTTATGATTTCATTAAAAAAATGAAAAAAATCCCGCCAAAATTCCCGCGAGAAACCACCTCTTGTTCTCAAAATTTATTTATATCCGGCATGGCGCCAAAATACAACATACTCATCATATACATATATTCATATTTTTTATATATATTATAAATCAGCAATATCTCCTTTAATATTCTCATAAGAGCGCTGTGCTAAACGCACCTTTGGACACCCTATATATAACAAAAGAACGAAGTCAAACACCCAAAATATCAGAAATTCACACACAATTTACCCGTCATTCCTGGTACAAAAGTTCGTGTAGTCTCTGACGACAAACCGTTGACAAAGAAAACGTTTTAAGGTTAAGTAGAAACTATTATATCGTAGACTCTACGCAAGTAAGATATCTTATAAAAGCTGTATGACGACTTCTTATTGTCGTTTACCCTCGTCACAAAATTAGTCGAAAGTAGTAAATGGCAAACTTGCTGAAACACCATTGACGAAGCAAAGCGACGGAGTGGATTGAAATACTTGGCTAACACATAAACGATGACACTTAAAAGTAAAGATGGAAGGAGGCGCGTGAAGATTCTATACACATCTACAGAACTTGAGAGGTCAAAGTCAACACATCTGGGACCATTAGAGCGCGGAGTACTGGAAAGACAAAAATATGCCAGAAAGAATAAGAAATTCATCTAAACTTTTTTTCATTAGAATGTAAATCAGACATGAATGAGAACGTCATTTGATATCATATAAATTGGTTACCATATTATTTTGTCATAAATTTTACCACCAAAAAATATATTTTAGTTGAAAGGGTAGATCTCACCCGTTTTCTCAGCCTGTATTCTCACCTCACGAATTTTCAGATGAATTTCCTAAAGATAGAAAACATCAAGTGTGTTTTAAAATTAATTTATTTTTTTTATATTTGCTAATAAAAGATATATTTCAACAAATCGGCTACAAGTACAACATATCTTCAAGCCAAACGGCGGGATGACT
Organism: Trichomonas vaginalis G3; assembly: GCF_026262505.1. Taxonomy (NCBI): domain Eukaryota; phylum Parabasalia; order Trichomonadida; family Trichomonadidae; genus Trichomonas; species Trichomonas vaginalis. The sequence continues at coordinate 5,519,274 of NC_067204.1, read as the reverse complement.
TTGTCCACAACTTACAGCACCAAACTCGCGTAGTCATGAACCCACTCAAGTTAGTAGAATGAAAAGCTTTTCCTTCTTCATATACTTTTCGAAACAGAAATCCAGAAGATAAAGCAGGAACTTTTAACAAGTTAATTTAGACTGTAGTGCAAAGATGAAAAACAAATGAAAGTATCTTTATGAAATGGAGGATATGACACCATTCCTAAACTCCTGAAATTCACACAAAAAACTACTATTCCTGAATTCGAGAAATTGAAGAAAGCAACTGACTCAGTAGAAATAAAAAGTTCATACGTAAAGTAAATATGAATTCTTGGTTTTCATTGCAACCATAAAGTTATGGACAAAGATTGCGACATGGTTTATAAAAATATTTCTGACTTAAAATCGAAGAATTTAAGACATACGATAACTTTTTTCATTAGTTGCAAATGTGTATGGCAGATAAGAGATAAAGATAGAAGAGGTAAAGTATGAATGAACAGATAAAACCAGCAGCTTTTGAGTTAAAGAAAACCATTGACGCCTTAGTTGTTCTAGCTGGTTTTATTTCAATGTATAACGCAAAAACGATGCCGCAATGTTCAAAATGTAAAGCAGCAATAAGAAAATATAACTACTCAGTCAAAGAGATAGAAAGAATGCGAAACGACTATGCAGACTTAAAGAAAGAAGCAGAAAAGCCAGCAGAAGATAAAATGGATATGTTGACATTTCTTAATAAAAACTATCCAACAGCAGAAGATTTCCTTCTGTCTGACGTCAAGAAGAAATATAAAAAACCTTCGGCATTGTTAAAACTTTGATGTACTAAAAGAAGAAATAGAAGCTACGAAATTGTTTAGGATTTCAAATATACATCGTATAATTTCATGTAAAACGCTTGTGAAAAAAGAGGTGAAAAAAACAGGTGAGATCTCACCTCTTCACCTCAACATTATTTTTATTGAATTCAGCACAAAAATAATGAATTTCATTAGTTATTTTGTATGTAAAGACAGTAATGACAAACATTGAGTTTGAAACAGTTAGAAAGATAGACAATGACACCAAAGTGGTTAGAATAGGTGATTTAAACGTAAGATACTCAAAGAAATACAACAAATATTCTTTGTCAGACATTATATCTCCATCTGGAAAGAAAACAAACGACTGGGTTAGAAATGCTTCAACTCAGAAAATTTTGACAAGAAATCCTGAGCTTATGATATCAGTAGCATTTCATGGAACAAGAGCATATCTTATAGACAAAAGTCTTATACCAATAGTTTTGTTATGGTTAGACCCAGTTGTTGGATATAACTTCATAACATATGGTTCATTCGATACGGAACGTTGCAGTGAAGGCTTACTTTACATCGTTCAGAAACCGAAGGACTTCAACACAAAAAGATATAAGATAGGAAGGACATATAATATAACTCAAAGATATGACAGTACAGTCAATAGAGTCAAGGTTGTGTTTGTTAATGATATGAGAGCTGCTGAAACAGAACTGCTTGAAGTTTTTGAGAAAATGTATGGTGCTCCCACGAAAGGTAAAGAAACGTTTGAAGTAGATGAGATAGATAAAGCTATAAAATTATTTGACGAAGTTGCTGAAAAATACATGTAAAGCGTTTATTTTTGGTCTTTTGTGAAAGTCAGAAAATAAAGTTAGTTTTATTTTTATTTATTTTGTATGTAAAGACAGTAATGACAACATCAGAGAACACAACAACAGTTATAGTCCATGAAGCTATAAATGAAGAATACGAATACATACAGTATAACAAACAGTTACGTCTCATTCGTTCAGTCAAAGATGACATGTACCAAATGCAAAGTATAATGAATGCTCTTCGTTCTACAAAGCAAGCATATCATTGGTTTGAAAACCAACAGACAAAAGAACTTTTAGAAGAATTTCCTCATATGATTGCTTCCCTCGGAAAACCGAGAGAAGAGATTCCGTACGAAAATCGCAAGAATTTGGCTCCTGGTTTGAAAGGTTATTATGTTCATAGACTTTTAGTAAACGCTGTAGCAATGTGGGCTTCACCTCGTTATGCTTGTTATATTTTCATGATGTTAGATGAACTATATAAAGCAGAACGTGGAGAGATGGAAAAGAAACTTCAAGCAAAAGATGAAGTCATTGAATCCAAAGACAAAAGCATACAGAAAAGAATACCGCGTTCAGTACCAAAAGGAAAGGAAAAGAGTTATAAGTATATGATATATACTGAAGAGTTGGAGAAAGAAGAAGATAAAGATGTGGTTATGTTGCATTTAGTCAGAAGAAACAACAAGAGCTTTTATGACTTAGCTAAAATATATAAATCTGACAGAAACTGGTTCTATCGTGAAAACTTACCGATTTCAATGACACCGAATGAGCAAATAAAGGAAATTGTCAAAAATACTCTTCCTCAAACACACTATGACATCAAAGGTTGCACAATACTTACATTCAAAGAAGACTTAACATTACTGAAGGAAAAAATAACAGAATATTTCGATAACTTCAAAGAGGAAGAATAAAAAAATCTAAGCTAATTTTATTTTTTTTATAAAATTTTATCTCATATGAAAGAACATGAATTTAGAATATTCGGAACTCATGACAGAAGAAGAGAACGAACAACATGTAAAAGATTATGCAAAATTTCTGAAGACATACAAAGCATTTAAACAATATCTAAATGCTTCTAAAGATTATGCAAAATTTCTGAAGGTATATAAAGCTTATGAAAAAGCGTATGAAAAGTTTATACATTGGGGAATTGTTGTAAAATATCGATATGAAGACTAACCAAAAATATATTTTTGCTTAAATAGCTTCAGGGTCTATTTCTTCAACCATTTCACTTCCTTCGTCAATGTCAATAGAAGCTTCTTCAACCTTTGGTAAGAATTTCTGTATAACATCTTTGTTCGTTATTGTCTTCAGAGATGAAGGATAATATTTCACATTTGTTTCACCCTTCTTATATTCTTTCTGTTCGGAAAGATTTAAAGCAATACTGAAGAAGTCAATGTTAGAGTTCTTTATGACAGTATAATGAGTATCTTTGACATTCACGAAGAAACTCTTTTGTTTCAAACTACTGCTAACTCTTCTTGTGAAGTATAACGTTTGCGGTCAATGACGATAGCTAATGGTCTGACATACTGACCAAACTTAGATTCTTTCACAAACTTCTTGTTAAAGATAACATTAACATTTGAAGCATTATTGAACTCATTCTTGATGGCAGTAGCGAGAGCATTGTATGAAAAGAACTTGCAATCTTGCATGTGTTTCATTAAAAAAATAAAAATATTAAATATATTTTGAAAAATAACTTTAAAAAAATCTAATCTAATTTTTTTCAAAAAATAATTTTTTTATTTCCTACTAAAGATGTATCGGAAGTTGTCTAAGTTAGAACACTCGGAAATAAAAAACTTCTTACAGAAGCTAACATAGAAGTAGCAAAACATTACGCAACAAACAAAAAAGCACTCGCTGACTCATTAAAGACTATAATGGTGCAAATAAGTTATGATAGAATTCATGAGTTCATAAAGCCGCAACGCGGCGAGGACGAAGTCCATGCAAGAGCATTTCCTTTAAATGACGTTGCTATTGACTTATATCATAGACGTTCAGTACCTCATGAAGTAAGAAGAGAAATGTTTGACATAACAAATGCAAACGTTGGTGAAAACAAGAAGAAGAGACGACACACTGAAACAACAAGAAGAGAGATGTTTAGAGCGCTATAGAAACAAGTTCGCAAAGCTAACGATGTCATTCGTTCCATTGACGACAAACCAAAAGAAGGTGAGAGATGGTTAAAGAAAGATGAAGAGAATAGGAAGAGAAATGTGAAGTCAGGCAATAGACTCATTGACTTTAACATCGAAGCTTTAGATGAACCAAACAGAGACTACTTACACAAACATTTCGGTAAGGTTTTCATGAGACTCTTAGAGAAGATTAAAATAAACTCCCAACAAAGATGGATGGTATGTTATAACTTGGTGGAAAGTATGAATGTTCTACGTTAAACCTCAATAATATTGGAACATTACTACATCAGCTCTTGAAGGAGAACTTTATATCAGAGATAGAGCAAATGCTGCAGGTATTGTTGAAATGCACTATGACTTCTTCTTGACAAACATAAAGAATCTTACTGAAATAAAGATGTATGATTTAACAGAATATGAAGGCTTAACGATGTCAGATGTAAAGAAAGGCAAACAAAAAAAGAGACGACATATAGAGATGAAAGCACACTGACAAATGACCAGAAAGCCATTTTGGAAGCTCTTAAGCAAACAGGAAAACCCAGCACTTATAGAAAGCTTTTGGAAAGATAATGGTGAAAGAAGTTTTATAAGAAGAGAAGCGGTCAGTTCTGGAAGTATCTTTGCACATTACCTATAAATCTTGAGCGCTACCAAATCTTCAATGAACTGAACAAAAGAACTGCAACACTTATGACACAGAATACTGTTTCTATTCAGTAGTAGATAGAGAACTATTGACCACATGAGAGAAGTCATTCGTGTTAGAGACTTTCCTCAAAGTAAAGTACAAGAAATTTCTGACGCAACAGGTATAGCATTTAATGTTACCATTGGTTACTTCAATGACTCAGATATAATGAAATAACGAGATACATACCAAAAGAATGTGAAACTGTTCGAACTATTGACTTACTTCTTGTTGAAGACCACTACATGCTAAATGAAAGATTACAAATGACAACATATTTCATTCGCAACTATATAGAAATTCTCAAAGCTTGTGGTGGAATGAACATTGAGAAACAGATGAAGATTTATACAAAGAGAGAGAACAAATATGTAGTTCGTTATGATAGAACAACACCGTTATGGGATGTTATGAAAACATTGTGGGAGTGCAAATATTTCGAACCTATTTCTTATGGAGAACTTTTCACATATACGACTGACTTATATAAACAGAACCTTGCACCATTTAAAGATTTGACATATGCTCCAAAGTATTGTGTACAACTGAAGAAGAAAGCCGAGTCAAAAGAAGTAAATAAAAATAAGTGCAAGTTCATTCCTGAGCACGTTTTCTTTGCTGACTTTGAGTGCAGTACCGATGGCTTTCATAAAGCTTTTAACATATGTTACGACAGTGAAGATGGTTCAGTGAGTGAAAGCATTTGGGGTCAGAACTGTGCAACAGAATTTTTGGAGCGACTTCCTGACAAGAGTTTAATATATTTCCATAACCTCAGTTATGATATAAACTTCATCTTAAGACACATGACAGAAGTGAAAGGAACTCCCATCATTAAAGGTTCACGAACAATGCAAATAACTGGCTTATATAAAGGAAGGGCAATTATTATAAAAGACTCTTACAGTGTTATAAATAAGAAGCTTAAACTATTTCCTGCTATGTTTAACTTACAAACAGGACCGAAAGAAGTATTTCCATATAACTACTACAGCAGTGTTTTGTTAGCAAATGACAACAGAACTGGTGTCATTTCTGAAGCATGTAAGTTTATCCGGGATGCAGATACATTCATGAAAAACATAGATTCCATCAAAGGTTGCAGAATAGATGAGAACCACTTCGACTTAGAAAAGTATAGCACATTTTATTGCAAACAAGATGTAAGAATTTTAAGAGAAGGTTTTGTTAAGTTCCGCAATGACATATTGAAAGAATTTGATTTAAACGTATATGACTACGTTAGTATTTGTTCAATTGCTAACAAATTATTTGAGAACAGAGTGTACTTCCCGAATGGAAATTTATATGACCTCTCAAATAAACCAAGAGAATTTATTTCACGCTGTATTCAAGGTGGAAGATGTATGCTGTCAGATAACATGAAACAAAAGAGCGAAAAGAAACTCATTGCTGATTTCGACGCTGTATTCAAGGTGGAAGATGTATGCTGTCAGATAACATGAAACAAAAGAGCGAAAAGAAACTCATTGCTGTTTCTATAGCAAGACTTTATACTTTAGAAGGTATTCCAAAGGTTATGAAGAAAGAAATGTTAAGCACAGAGTATCTCATGAGACATTTATTCGATGACGACCAAAAGGAACCCATTGGTGAAAAGTTTATGTCTGGCTTCTTTGTTCTCATTAAGATAACAGAGATTGAAATACATAGACACTTTCCTTTAATAGTTTGTGACCCTGAACTAAATCCAGAACTTAACGTTCCCAGAAGTTCAAACACTTGCTGTTTAATGTATGTTGACCATATAACATTACAAGACCTCATAAAATATCAAGGTGTCAAATGTGAAGTGTTGCAAGGATACTATTACGATGGAAACAGAGATATTAGAATAAGAGATGAAGTAAAGAAGTTGTTTGAGTTAAGGTTAAAGTATAAGAAAGAAGGAAATCCTTTGCAAGAAAATATAAAGCTCATTCTGAACAGTATTTATGGCAAAACTATTCTATCTCCTATTGAGTCAAAAATAACCATAGTAAATGACAAAGATGCTATAAGATATGCCATCAGAAACTACAACCATATAGTGAAGTTCGAAGGTTTGGATGGTTCAGATAAAACTATTTTCAAGCTAACGAAAAGCATTTGCAGACACTTTAACTTCTGTCCACTTGGTGTTAACATTCTGTCAATGTCGAAGAGAATAATGTGTGAAGTATTCTGTACTGCTGAGGACTTAGGAATGGACATCTTTTATAGCGATACGGACAGTATGCATCTCTACAATGAAGATATCCCTCGTTTAGCTGAAGAGTTTGAGAAACGTTATGGAAGAGTTCTCATGGTAAAAACCTTGGTCAATTTCATAGCGACTTTGCAGAAATCACACCTGGAAAACAAAGTTTAGCATACAAGTCAATATTTTGTGGAAAGAAGACTTACATAGACTTACTCACGAATGATTTAAATGAAGTTGCATTTCACTGCAGAATGAAAGGCGTGAAGCAAGATGTTATTGCTTTAACCGCTAATGAAATGTTTCCTGACTCTGTTCAGTGTTTCTATGATGAAGATAAAGGTTTAATGGTTCCGCAAGGAACATATGACAAAGACTCTGAGTTCAGTTTAATGAAACTTTACAAAGCACTTCATGATGGTCAAGAGATTGGATTTGACTTATGTAAGTCATGTCAACCTTGCTTTGAAGAGAAGTTTAACTTCTCAATAACGACTAAAACAAGCTTTATTCGTAAGTTGAAGTTCTGAGGTCATTTATTTTTGTCAGCAATGAGGTCATTCGTGATAAAAATAAGCCGCTAGCGGCAAGGGCGAAGCCCATGTGGTCATTTACAATACTGCGATGGTAGAGTTTAAGAGTTGTGCTTCAATGCAGAGACAGTCCTTATGGTCTGGAGGTAAGAACACTGGGCAGTTATGGTCATGAGTGGAGAACATGTCTATCCAAAACTCACGATTGAAGCCAGTTAATTTATAGTATTTAGGGTTAGGAAGTGGTGAAGTTCTTGTATGACCAATGAACTCATTTTCAACTCCCTTACTTAAGTTTGAATATAATATAGCTTGCTTTCTATCCCAAATACCTGGAAATCTAATTTCGGAAAATTCATTTTTCCTCGGAAGCATTGCATCATAATTGAAAACATTCTTGAAATCATCACTTGGTTCAGAGATTTGAAATCTTATACGTAATGGATTTTTTTTCTTTTTAGCTACTTCATTGAATGGTGAGAATACAATGAATTGACAGTCATGAGTTCCATCAGCATTTGCTACAAACTCGTAATGAAAAGCTATTAATCTTTCTACAATTCCTTCTTCTTTCAGTTCTGCAAGAAAATCACGTAAAGGCTGTAAAGTTTGTACTTCAATGTTAAACTTCTTTTGAAAATTTTCGTAAAATGTAATTATACAGTCTTCTAACGTCGTACTGTCATTGAAGTATTTGTATATGTGAATGTTTTGGGCGCTTAAAGACTGTTCGTCATTTTCTATCTCGACTTGAAGTATAAAGTCAACCTTTCTGAAAGCACGTGTTATATACATAGATGTTATGCCAATGTACTTCTCTTCATTTATGTTCACAATCCAGTCTGTTGGAAACTTAAACGTTACTCTGTTCCCCTTTATTTTGACGTCAGGGTTTTCACTACTGAACGCAACAGATAAAGGTATTTGTCTATACATTTAATTCGGATAAAAATAAACCATTTACTCTTTCTTTGCTTCAGCTTCTTTAGCTTTTGCTTCAGCTTCTTCTCTAGCTTTTTTCGCCAGTAGTCTTGGGTTCTTTTGTCTTCCAGCAGCTAACGCAGCTAGTTGTTTTTCACTAAGTTTTCTCTTTGGTCTCTCTGGCTTTTGTTCTTGTTTTTGTTCCTTCAGTTCGGATAAAATTTGCTCACGAATTTCTTTCTTCAATGCTTCAACATCTATGACCCCTTGGGTCTTGTCCGTAGGGCTTGTCTGAGTCATTTGACTGCAGATAAAAAACAAAATTAAAACTTTAACCGATGTAAAATGAGCTTGTCAAAATCAGAGCGAGAGTCTATTATATTAAATGACGCAAGAGGAATACAACATCCTTTCTATTACGTAAGTCAGAGTAAAGATGGTAAAATATACGTAAGAAAAAGAAAGGTTCCATTAGCGAATGCAGAAAGCGACAACATTAAGGTGCATGGCAAGGGTGAAGTCCACGAAGCCAATATAAAACCTTCTGTTCAAACTGAAAAGTCAATAGAACCAGAAGAAAAAAAGCCAGATGTACTTTCAATAACGAACCAAGAGCTTATTGCAAAGTTCGTGAATTTCATTGAAAAACAAACCGAGTCAAAGAACCCTGACCCACCAGTGAAAGAAGTTGAGACAAAAGAGAATGTACAGTTCATTGAAAATGTCAAGAAACAACTTCCACCACGAATGCCAAGAAGAAGAGTGAGAATAATGAAGTAAATAGATATTTTTATCTGAAGTAAATACATGCAGAACGAACAGCTAAACGAATTTACTCCAGCAGAGCATATTCATCAGATTCGCTCATATTTCGATATCATAGACAATGCAGTTCAAATTGGTGACACTAATAGAAAATATTCTGACGCAAAGATTCCATCACAACCTGGAACTGCTAAAGATAACACATGGGTAACATTCAATCTCTCACCTCCTGGTGAAAATATGTTGGACCTTTACAATACATTCATTACGTATAAAATGGAAGGTCAATTTATTGTAGATAAAGAAATTGGTTCAGGTTCCAATAAAACAAACCCACCAGGATTTTGGATTGGTTTCGATGACGCTTTCTATGCAGTTGCTGGATATCAAATCCTTGCAAATGGTCGTATCGTATATTCTCAAGACAACGCAAGAGAAGAAGCATATATAACTTCAAACTCACAAACTACCGAACAAATAAAGAAAGTAGATGTTTTCTCAAAGACTCGACATGAAGATGTATGGAGTCATTCGGGAACATGCAGAACAGGACAAATTGTTAGTAGTCCAATTACAGCAGGAAAATCATTTGATTTTAAGCTTCGTTTAAGAATTCCTGTTAGAAGATTCCTTCCATTAGAAGCTATTCGATTTATTCCAGCTTTTGCAGGAAACATTCAGCTTAAAGTAAAGTTCAGTAGCGACGCCTTACAATGCACATCTATATCTGTAAATGATATCATTGCTTTCAATCCAACTCTTAAAGTTGCATTTGCTTCAGATTCAAATCCACCGACAAATAAATTTGTTCCATGGAATGAACCATTCACTATGATAACGAAGGCAGTAGAAGCTAGTGGAACAGTTACTATTACAACTGTAACCCAGCAACTATTTCGAACAAAGATGGATTTTAATGAATGTTTCATTTATCCAAAGTCATTCTCTTTAGACCCTAACATTTATACAGAACTTGTAGAACATTATACAAACGAGGCTTTATGTTTTCCTGTTAAAGTTATGGATTGGATTCCTATGGACGGTTCATTCTCAAAGAATACAGATAGTTCAAGTGCAGCATTTACAGCAGCTTATACGCCTATTAATGTTAAAAGTATTTGGGCACTATTTAGAAAGAAAGACAACTATTATGTTAATTTTGAGAACCCTAAGTTTAAATATCTTCAGCTTTCCATGGGAGCTTATGGAAATATGCCTGCAGAACCTGAAAAATCATATGGACCTGTATTTTATGAAATGGTTGCGAACGCCTGCAATACAAACAATGATATGATAGGATTTAATGAAGATGTTATGAGGTCATTGGTGGATGATGGTAGTGTGGAACATAAATGGGATAGCTATGACAACACACATTTCTTATGTGGTTTTCCAACAGAAGTGGACTTTTGCATCCAGCAAGGTCAAACATCTACTGCTCCAATAACATACAAATTGTCTGTTAAAGGACCTATTGAACTAGCAACTGAAAATGTACCAAAGCCACTTATTGGATTTATGAGGGATTGTTGCTTTGCCATTCAGGTGCGTGCTAATGGCATCCCCATAATAAGATTAGATGACTATAACTTAGCTACGGACGACAGTGAGGAATAAGGATGAACGTTTATTTTTAAAGCTTATAAATGAGTTCTTCATCAAGCTCTCGTGAACCTTCACCATCTATGAAACAAACTTTACCAAACGATTATGGAGCACCTATTGAATATTTCTTACGAGCTGCACAATGGCAAAGAGCAGTCTCACCAAGGTTAGGTGTTCCACCAGCTCCTGTCAAAAATAGCATTTGGTCAAGTCCTTATATAAGATATGGTCTCCCACTAGGTTTGCTAGCTACAGCAGGAGCAGTTATGATGTTGAAAAGAAATAAAGCAAATGTTGTAAATAATACTGAAGTAGCTGAAGTTAAACAAACTCCGACACCTTCACAAGCAAAACCTTCAATGACTCCTGAACCTATGGAAGTACAAACTCCTGTTCAAAAGTCAACTCCTAAACCGACTCCAACATTTAAACCAGAACCTACTCCTCAAATAAATCGTAAAACTCCTGCGTTTCCTTACTGAAAAAATAACGTTATTTTTATTTAATATTAAAATTTTTATTTGATTGAAATGACAAATAAAGTCACTGAAGCAATGAAACAAAAGTTTTTGGTAGAATACATTAAATCAGGAATTATTCCAGAAGGTTTTTACATTCATACTATGAAGGATGGTAGAGTTCAGTTTAGAAAGATAAAGCAACCATTAGATAGAGAAGGTATATTAAGGAAGATTAAACTTCATGAGGACAACATTGCTGAACTTAAGAAGAAGTTAGAAGAGTTGGAGAAAGGAAGAGAGTTATAAAGCAATGAATTCAACAGGGTGAAAAACAGGTGAAAAAAGAGGTGAGATCTCACCACTTCACCTAAATTTATTTTTGTGCTATGTTTTCATACGTGTGGGAGTGGTGATATCATTAATTTTTAAGTTTATTTTTTATTTTATTTTTATTTTATTTTTATATAAATGACGAAAACTATTGAGATAACAAACTACAACGGTCATGAGTTCAAGAATTTGTTCTTCGTTCCTCGTGAAAATACATTCTATCAGATACGAGGGAGAAAGGGTAAAGTTAGTTTGAGCGTTTATGAAGGAATGAAGAATGGAAAGTTTATACAAGCATACGATACAAACGGTAAACGTGTTTCATTAGCTTTGTCAAAACTTACTAACATTCATTTTGACAGTGATTTTGACCTATATGAAGAAGAAAGTGAGTCAGAAGAATATGAACTGTTATGTGAAGCACAGCAATGGGAGAAGTTGCAATACTTTTGTAAGTGAGAACGTTTATTTTTTTACAGTAGTGAGGTGAAGTGGTTGGCGGCTTTGTAAATATTTAAGGTTAAGTTAGTGTTGTCGTTTGTGTTGTAAAATATACGTTAACGATTTTGTAAAGTGTCAAAACCGCTAAGTGGTGTACGGAGGCGCGCAGTGCCTCAGTACACGACTTAGCCATACTAACTTAGTTTATATGTTTCAAAGTTTCTGACATGACCTTCAATGTTCATACATTTACTATTTAAGGAGTTTAGTGTATCTTTTACGCTTGTACTTGGATTCTCTAAAGGTGCACTTGAACCAAGGGTATAGTTCAATATTATGTCGTCTGCTCTAACAGTAGTGAAGGATTCATGTGTATGGTTCTTGTCAGCTTTACTATTTAATGTAGCTTGAAGTTCATTTATATCGGAGATATTGTGTTTATGAGATTTCAAAACTTTGTTCGTTGCGTCAAGTTCATCTTTGTCAGCTTTACTTTTAATAGCATCTTCAAAAGTTATTTTTGCCTTAACTCTCAAAGTAAATCTTGGTTCAACTAATACATCGTTAACAAAGAAGTATGAAGCGTATATTTCATCGTTATAACCAAATGCTTCTTGTGCTTTACCTGTGTCATACTGTACAGTACCGCGTATGTCATAACCTTTAGCACGAATGAATTTATATCTTCTTTCATTAACATCTTTCGTCTTCACTTCTTCATCCTGTGTTAAATATCCATGGTAGTCCGTTATAATCTGTTCGTCTGAACTTATATAATGAACATGGTTTTTATCTGCTTTTTCGGCTAATTTCTCTTCTATCTCATTTATTTCAAGTTCATGCCTACCACCACCTCCTTCAGAAGTATTTTTCTTCAGCTCTTGAAGAACGTCCACTTCGCCATCTTTGGTGTCAATAATGAGACTTTGAGTTAAAACCTTTCCTGTCTTAATGGATGTTTGTAAAACTTCTTCTTCACCGTGTTCGGGGTTATGGTCGTCATCATATCTTGTGAAATCAGAGATGTTGTCATACATTAAGCATATCTGTCTCAAAAGTTCTGCTATTTGAAACTGGAACGAAAGATATACAGAACTTTCATCATCTCCTAAAGTCAAGTCTGCTTTCTTAAGTATTTCTTGAATGTATGCAATGAGGACAGAGTACCTTGGAAAATATTCGAACAATATTTCATTAGCTGTTGGTTTTGGTGGTTCTTCTGGAGTTTCTGTTGTTTCGGTTCCTTCTGTAGGTTCTGTTGGAGTTTCTGCATCTCTTGACTTCAATGCTCTTGCTCTCAAAGACCTAAATGTTAGAGCACCAGGTTTTACAAAGGACTTTATAAATGCTTTAATAGTTCCTGGTAAGTTATTGTTAGCATTAAGTAAGTTCCTTATGCTTCCATCATGTACGTCCATAGCACTATGTAAAAAATCTATACTTTTCTTGTAGTCAGCAATAGACTGACTGTGATTTTTTAAAGATTTGTCAATACCTTTAAGCCAATCCTCATGCATGTCTGATACTGAGCCAAGAATATCATTTGCTTCCTTTAGTGTATTTTGTGCTTCTCGTAAAGTATCCAATCCCGTACGTGCATTGTTTGCTATACGTCTTACAGTATCTATTTGACTCCTTGTTTCTTGCATCCAACCAGATAAAGTTTTAATAGTATCCGAACCATTTGAAATGAAGTTCAAAGCATTTTTAACGTCATCTAAAACTTCTTCACCAAGTACTGCCCATATCTTTCCGATTTGGTATTGAAGAACTCCATATGAAGCAGCTGTTAAACCAGTATTTATAAGGTTCCATATCCATGATTTAGCAGTTTTTCCATCCTTTCCATCTTCACCATCCAAACCGTTTTCGCCTTGAGGTCCTTGTATTCCTTGTGGTCCTTGAGGTCCGGTGTCACCCTTCTCTCCTTTCAGTTCATCTTTATGTTCGTTATAATATTCTAATGTCATAAGGTGTACATCATTACTGCTACCAGCAACGCCGAGAATTTGTTTCTCATTCATGACTAAATTCTTTAGGCATTTAATGTTGTCGTCAAATCGAAAGCTCTTTAACAATTCAATGAGAACATTTAATACTTTCACTAATGAGGCATCTATTGTAGAATTTATATATTGCACCGTTCCATCATTTATGATGGGAATCTTGCTTGTTGTAATGAATGGGTCATAAGTGTTAAAAGTATCGAAATCAATGACTTTTTTAGTTTTTCCATCGTCAATGACTAAATCATTGCCTTCCACTGTTAAAGTTGAGTTTTCGTTTACTAATTCATGTGCTCTTCTTGCTTCATTTGTTTCATACGCATATGCAGCAATAGTCATATTTTAATGAGAATAAAATGTTGTTCTATTTGCAAAGTACAGACCCAAACGAATACGGGACAGTAAAGCTACAAACAAACTTAGGTCTTCAGAATGAAGCGCTTGCTTTCAGAGTTGTTGACTTCAATACTATCGCAACTTTTGTCATAACAGATGAAACAGATTTCATAGAGATTGAAATAGATGACAAAAGAAGTGTTATAACATTTCCTAACAGAGCTGGGTATAGAATAGATAAAATTGCTGGAGTCATAGATACTCTCATAAATGAAGAAACTATTGACAACATAGATGTCGAACTCTCTTCTGAGGGAACATTGAAGTTCAGCAGCGAGAAAGAGTTTAAGATACCAAGAATGAGTCATAGAGTACAACTTCTTTTGGGTGCATACCATATGACATTTCCTTTGAAAAGTGTTGACAAAACGATTGAGATGAAATCTGTTCCATACGTATGTTATGGTAATTGTTTATACATTGAGTCAAAATAGCTAATGTCACAGGTATTTCAGGAGTTAATAGTAAAGGTTCAGTAGAATATAAGTCTTTCTGTTATGAAGTAAATTCAATGTTCATTCCAAACGTTCCTGTCATAGCAACTCATTTAGGTAAATGGGTTCGCATTAGTCCTCATAATTTGAAAGACATGCAATTCAGACTTGTTGACTTTCAAGGAGAGCCTGTAGAACTGAAGGCACCAGTGCGAATGACTGTTGAAGTTGACTTTTTAGAAAATATTAAATGCAACAGCTTACAAGAGAACTCAGAGCTAAAAATATAAAGTATGAATGTTATGTATTAGGTCATGAACTTTGGTTGTTGCTGTTTGATGAAACAAATGAGTTAGTTATGTCAGTCAAGAGAACAGAAAAAGGCGTCAAAGGCGCCGAGCGCAAAGCGCTATATTGTGTTAGTGAAAACTGCACCAAGTCAATAAGATTAGGTTTGCATTATGAAGATGAGTTCGATACTGTTGAAGAAGTTTTGGATAGATATTACAAATTGCTAACTTGAAATTTTTTTGACTAACGGCGCAAAGCGCCAAGACCGAAGGTCCTGACTGCTTTAATTTACTAAAACATATTTCAAACAAAGTTTATATTCTGTTGAAAGTTTTGTATACTCGTTCGAATATTTATACTTAAACTCAACTCCTGTAGTTCCTGGTGTTTCAATGATGCGGATGTTACCTATTTTCATGAATAGTGGAGTTTGACCACAGCATTCGATTTCAGGGTCGAGATAGTCAATGACACATTGTTTCCCTGTTATTCGTGAGATAACATTTTCAAGGTCCTCCTTTGTTAGAATTATTTGGTTCTTGCTTATAAGATTTGTCAAAAGCTTCTTATCGTCTTTGAGTAAAATTGTTTGGTATAACTGAAGAAGGTAATGGTCTACGTTATCTGAAGGATTTGTTTGAACATTTGTGTAAGGGTTGTCGTTGGCTTCTCTTGAAAGAATTTGGTCCAGTGGTGGATACTCTAACTTAACATCTGATGTAGCGTTAGCGTTTGAAGCTGAGTTTAAATTCACCGACTTAAGTTCTGGTTCTTTTTCTTTCAAACACTCTGAACTATAGTTCTTTATAACAATATTTTTGTCGTTCGTGAGTCAACATTTGATGTTGGTTCAATTGGAACATTAACGGCACCAGCTAAGATGGATTTGCTTCTCATTTCATATAGAAAAAAACCTTTTATATGTATGAAATGAACAATATACTCGACAAGGTTTGAATGTAAAGCTAACGAATGAAAATATTGTTGAATTCACTGAGACAGGTGCTGTGTATAAAGATGTAGAACTACTGAACAAAAGAGCTAAGGGAAGAAGCAGGAACATGAACAAAGGGTGGAAGCCTATAAAAATTTATGTCAATGATGGCTCAGGAGGTTCAAACATAAAGTATGCAGAAAGTTATAGAGTTTATGCTCTCAAAGGTGAAAAGCCTTCATTTAAGAACAGCTATTCTAACGCATATCCTCAAAAGCTAACGGATGGGGAAGTGGATGATATGAATGACAGCAAAAATATTAACAAGAAATGGCGACAGAGATGCATGGAATTTGTTTACCATCAGTCAATTGAAGGTTAAACTTTAAAACAATGTTGGTCGTTCCCATGGAATATTTTTGACTTTAATGGTATTAGTCATGATATGAATCTCAAGGTATGAACGAGGAGAGATGAGAGACTTATATGCTTCCCAAATTTCTTCAAAAAGGTAATGTTATACCTGACTGTTTCCAAATGAGTTCAATATCATAACGTGAGAAACCTTGAAAGATAACGAAGTCAGTTATGAGACGTTTTATGTTTAAAGCTAAACCTCCATGTTTGCATAAGTATTGCTACAGTTAAATGGTAATGTCTGACTTTAGTTATGATGTTAGCTAATGGTGAGTCGGGCTTTGACACTAAACCTTTTCCAGCGAAGTCGTCGCAAACTAACAAAGTATTTGAAGGATATTTTTTGAAGGGGTATTTTGAAAGTTTTGACAGAATGTAGTTTGTAAGTCGTTTCATATCGTATACTCCTGAGTATTGACGTAAGTGGTGTTTGTCAATAATTCTTTCCATCTCCTCAGAAGTCTTTTGCATTCCTGACTGTATGAACTCTACGATGGCATAATATTTTCTCTTACGTCGAATGTAACGTTGAAGAAATTCAATGAGTTCACTGTCTGGAACTTTAACGACAGAGGCTTGAACTTTTGACATAAATGTTTTCGCTGTTGAATCCATAGAGTCTGAAGTTGCTGATATAATGATTTGGTCATAGTAAGAGTCGTTTCCTAAACGCTCTGTTATGAGTATATGACGAATGAGGTTAAATGTCTTACCTGAACCCATCTTTCCACAATAGAAATACACACCATTTGAACAGAATTCATAGTCCTTACTGAAAGGAAGAATAAGAGAAGAGTTAAGTTTGTCTGTAGTTTCATTCATGTCTTCATCTACATCATGTATTAAATGCTTCATTTTATCTCCATTAAAAATGCAAGTCAGAAATATTCAGAACATAGCACCGAGTCTAACTGACAAGAGTATAAAGATATACTATGAACATGTTATGATGAAACCAACCAAAATTCAAGAAAGTCAGTATACTTATGAATATCCAAGACACTGGGTAGAGTATGTAGGAGGTGAGAAAGCTATTGAAATCAGACAGGTTCGAAGTATTCCAGCAGGAAGAACAATATTATTGAAGAACTTTAATGTTTTGAGGTATAATGATGAAACAAAGAAGCAAGATAGTTTCCCTGTTGCTGTGTATGTGAACTTAGACACAGGAGATGACATGAAAGTTTTTAATACAAAGCTTCAAACGGTAGTGAGAGAACAACTGACTGCGGAAGGACATCCATTACCTTCAGAAGTTACCATAGCATATAATTTTGAAACAAACTCAATAGATTTTAAAGTCGTCTCTGCAAAGAAGTCAGGTTTTACATTTAATGAAGCAGATGTATATTCGAATGAAAACTTCAAAGCTATTGCATGGTTAGATAATGACGATTGCTTTAAGAAAATCTTTAAATACAGTGACTCAACGATGTCAATAGATGACCTTCGTGGAATGTTACCATCGACATTTACAGTAGAAGGTTCAGCAGGATTGCTTACAAGATTGTCAATTGGTGGTATTTGGTCTCGTGAGAACATTGTTATAAAATCCAGTATAAGTGAATTTGCTGAAGAATCTATATTATGTCTTTCAAACTATATGTATTCGCCGCCGAAGCATTATAGTATAACAAACTTTGTCAGTAAGTTTAACATAAGACTTGTCGAACCTTCTTCAATGAAAGATGTTGTGCTACCTAAAGATGGAAAGGATGGACTCATTATTGAAATGATTTTAATTGCATATTAAATGAGCTTGTTCTTGAAGGTCATTCATGATGAAATAACTGTTGTAGAAGATGTTAGCAATTGTTCAGACATTTTGAAGCGTATAGATGATATAAGAAAGAAGTTAGATAGACCGCAAAGCGGTGAGGGCGAAGCCCGTGAGAACGTTTATGTTTCATTGACTTTCTCCAGTAACGAGAACTTTTATGAGATAATATTGAAGAGAGATGATTTTAATATGGGGTAAATGGTAGCTTGGGCAGCTTTAGGCGCAATGGGAACAAAAGCATTAGCATTTGGAGCAAAAGCACTTGGAGCTTATGACGCAGTAAATAAAATGAGTGGAGGAAGGGTTTCGAAGACATTAGATGCAAATAAAGGGAAGATTGGAGGCTGGGTTGCAAAGAAGTTAAGATTAAATAAAATAGGGCTCATAAATAAAGCATCCAATTTGGTTGCGACTGAGTCAGAAAATGCTTTAGGAAAGGACGATGAGTTTGCAAAACACGCAAAAGACTTTAATGACCAGATGAAAGGTGAAACAATGCATTTAAATAGATTCGATGGAACTAAAGAAAATGTTTCTTCTCCACTAGTAGTTCTTCCGTATGGTCCCTATGGAATGTATGGAAACCCTTATGAACGACCATTTGACCCATTGACTGGTGGAAGTAACTGGTATCATTACGGCCGAAGAAGAAAGACAGTCAAGTTGGAGACGGACGTGAAGAAAGCAACTAAAAAGAAACCAAGGAAGAGAGTTATAAAGCAATGAATTCAACAGGGTGAAAAACAGGTGAAAAAAGAGGTGAGATCTCACCACTTCACCTAAATTTATTTTTGTGCTATGTTTTCATACGTGTGGGAGTGGTGATATCATTAATTTTTAAGTTTATTTTTTATTTTATTTTTTATTTTATTTTTATATAAATGACGAAAACTATTGAGATAACAAACTACAACGGTCATGAGTTCAAGAATTTGTTCTTCGTTCCTCGTGAAAATACATTCTATCAGATACGAGGGAGAAAGGGTAAAGTTAGTTTGAGCGTTTATGAAGGAATGAAGAATGGAAAGTTTATACAAGCATACGATACAAACGGTAAACGTGTTTCATTAGCTTTGTCAAAACTTACTAACATTCATTTTGACAGTGATTTTGACCTATATGAAGAAGAAAGTGAGTCAGAAGAATATGAACTGTTATGTGAAGCACAGCAATGGGAGAAGTTGCAATACTTTTGTAAGTGAGAACGTTTATTTTTTTACAGTAGTGAGGTGAAGTGGTTGGCGGCTTTGTAAATATTTAAGGTTAAGTTAGTGTTGTCGTTTGTGTTGTAAAATATACGTTAACGATTTTGTAAAGTGTCAAAACCGCTAAGTGGTGTACGGAGGCGCGCAGTGCCTCAGTACACGACTTAGCCATACTAACTTTCGCATGAGCCAATTATAAAATTGGCCCATATTCTCTCCCCCGTTGTCGGACCAGAAACAAAATGGCTTTTGATATAAGCCAATCGTTTCTTCGGCAACTCTTGTTGTAGATTCGGAAGATTTATTTGGCAAAATTTTTAAAGCCAACAAAAACCGAGATTTATCGTCTATTATACCATAAACAGGTAACCTCTGTGAACCGTATAAAAAATGAACATCTACATGCCATATGGTATCAGGTTTTGTTGCTTCATATGGCGTATAATATTTTTGAGGGGGTCTGTCACTTTTTGGTTCTTTGATCTCCAAAATACTGTAAATTCTTCTGAGTTTATTGTAGGAAACTGAATAAACATTTTGATCCATGTTTAAACGCCAAAACATCTTTTGGATTCCGCACTTATATTCCTGAAATTTTTGGAGAACATATTGCAAATTTTCAGGAGTAATATCATCTGGTGCCGGACCAGGTTTAACGTTTGGGGGTGTTAAATTTGCATTTGTGTATGCTGCTTTAAGTGTGTTTTTCGAAATTGATCTAAATTCACACTTCATTTCATCCTCGTATGGAACTCGCTTACACGCAATTAAATAATTGAGTTCGCGAGATTCAAGTTTTTCGCGTGTTTGAATTAACCACCAAGAAGGAATGGTTGGTCTACTCATAATAAAAAATGAAAAGCCAAATTCTCTCAAAAAGTTAAGTAGGACCAATTTTTTATAAAAAAAATCCAATTCCATTATGAATGTTAATTAATTTATATAATTATTGAATAAATAATTTTCTTTGAGATTATGAAAAGTTCTTTGAAAAGTTATTTTTTCTCATTTTTAAATATTGTATTAGCCTATTTATTTATAATCCAAATTAAATAACTTTAAATTCAATATTTAAAGAATAATTTTGAAGGAATTGAGTTACTTTCCCCGACGATAAAATTGAGAGGTTTACATTTTGACCGAACTTAGCATGCAACAATATCACTGCTTATATTTATATATTAAAATCAAAATAAATTTCTTTTTTATCAAGTTTCAATTTCAATAATAATATGATGCCTCGTCTATACACTGACATTCCATATAGAGATAATTAATGTATTTTGTTAATCTACATGCAAAATTTCATCAACTTTCATTAAGATCTGCATCTAACATGGTTTTAGCTCAGCCTTTAATAGATTCATATTTATGTTGTTATAAAAATCCCTTTAAAAACATAAATCTTTATTTTTGATTTTTTCAGTTTTGGCAAAATTGGCAAAATTTTTTTTTGTCAAATGATTCTTGTTTTCACATCTATAATCGCACTCAGAAACTACGTATATGTTCCTGGGTACACAATTCCATACTCAGTTGATCAACAAATGAGAAGCTTTTGCAGAGGATTTTGGTGCGATTATCATAAAGATCCAAATCCGAATCAAGAGAAGCTAAAGGAAATCATTAATAGCTTTAGAAACTCATCAACTAATCATGCCATTCATAACAAGATTGCAAATCTTTCAAATTTGGGATATCATCCAGCAAAATGTGCTTCAGGCTTCTTTTATTTAATTGGTTTAAGCGATTATCCACAAGATTTCAATCGTTCATACGAACTATTATTAGATGGATACGCTAACAACAGTTGGTCCTGCGCAGAAATCCTCGCATTCCATCCAATGACAGAAAACCGCACAGAATACATTAGAAAAGCAGCCGACACGGGATCTGTACTTGCAAAACTCGCTCTTATTAGAGCTGAAGTTAAGAAACCAAATCCGAATTACGAATCAATCTTTTTCGAAGCATATACACTCGCCCACTTAGGTGTTACATCCTGGATTAGGAAGCACCGCCCAGGTCCAGAGTTTGGCCACTTAATTCAGCAAATTCACCGCGAACCAAAGAGCCAAGTCTCCGCATGGAAAGCATTAGCACATATGGGCCAATCTGGACACCAATCCGCAGCAGTTTGGGTTGCTGAAGGAGTTATGTCAAATAGAACAAATGTAATGACAAAAGAACAAGCAGCGAAGATGTTAGTACCATTTGTTGAAGTAGGACCATGGTCTCTTGACCATTTGGACATTACTTCTTCAGTTAACAAATATAATAAGTCAACAATTTTAGAATTTTTCTCTAATGCAGGAGATTTACTCGCACAATCATTGTATTCGTATCCAACTATCTACCCTCAATTGTTCGCATAAACTATTCTTTGATATATACTTTAATTATAAATTTTTATATCAATTTATTGAAATTATCCAAATTTAAACTAAAACTCATATATCCTATTCTCAAATTTATGTTTTCTTTCTTTTATAGATGATTTTCCCAAATTATCATAATCAATTGTTTCCAATGAAAAGATTCTATTCTATAATTCCAGGTATTATCAAACAGTGTTTATGTTTTTATGAGATCATTAAGAAAGAATTCGTAATCAGAAAGAATTTCATGAGATATATGTTCATTTGACATGAAAAAACAACATTAGAAACAATGTAAGTGATAATTGCATATCCATGGCCATCATGACCAACTTCAGTTGACTTGAGGTCAGTTGATGGCATCTCGTGTTGGCCATCAATCATAATACCATCGGTGAAGTACTTACCTGAGTAGTGGAAAGGCTGTCCACTGTGATATATTTTATTTTCTGTAGAATTTTCATAAATGGCGTCACAATTTTGAAAGCCGCTAATAAAACTTGATCCTCCACCTGCACTTCCTGCAAATGCAATACCGCCACCTCCATAATACACACCTCCCCCACTTGGGCCATTATCATCAGCATTATTTCCAAATTCTCCAATACCAAACTTTCCAGATGATCCGCATAATCGGTAATTGTTATAACATCCATTCAAACTCCCTGTTATTTGGGTTCCTCCAGTTGATTGGTTTGATGGAGAATATCCTGGTTTTGAATACGTCGAATCCGTTGATAAACCTATTAAACTTCCCCCATCTCCACCACAATATCTTTCACCTGAACCTGCACCAGCTGCAACCATGATTCTGCTCTTTAATGAATCAAAATCATACCAATTTGTGGTGTTTGTAAGTCTAATATCGGTCGCTCCTCCTCCAGATATTGTCATTAGCTGTGAATTACTATTAAATCCGCCACCAGACTTACCCTGTTCTCCAACAAAAACAAATAAGTCAACAACTTCCTTAATTTGAATCATTCCCGAAACATATGCACCTTTTCCGGTTACTTTAGAACATCCATTTGCAGTAGGATCATATACTTTAATTCCACTTGCTCCCCATAATTGGATTTTGAATTTACCAGGAAATGCATGGAAAACTTGTGGTGTTCCAGTATAATCAAATGCGTATGATAAGTTAAATTGCTTTTTGTGATCCAATTAAGTAATTAGTTTTGGAAATTATATGATAACAAAAAAATTTAATCCTATTTTGAATTAATATTACTAAATCTAACAAAAGTGGCAGACTATCAAATTTTAAACAAAATTATCCAATTTGCATAAATAAAAAAATTGAAGCATTCATTTAGAGCCATATTATTATGATGTTCATCAATCACTGGAGCTAACACATTATTATGATCTAAATTCATCTGATTCATACTCGATTGAGATATCAAGCCTCAATTAGTTGCTGACATGAATAAAAATGATTCGGGTAAAATATATAGAAACTAAAATATAGCATTCTCTTGCTTCTTTTAGTAATAAATATTAAGACAAAGGAGAAACATTTTCTAAAAAGGGGTAGTATGGATAATCAAGTCTGCCTAGACTTTTCAATGCTCGATTTTAGGTTTCCGTTAAAATCGAGCTAATCATTGAAATCTATGATAGACTTTCATATTTCTTCGGACTGTTTCATATGATTTTATGATAAATTCTTTTTTTATAAAATTTTATAGCCATTTTGTTGAGGATCAGATAGATTGGCTATGAAAAAAATTCTTATTGGAAATTGTAAGTTGTGGATGCAGTATCTTAAAAGCAAATTTGGATTTCAAGCAATCTAAGGCATGTAGAGTGATAGAATTATGAATATATATAGATATGAATTTAAGATTTGAGTGGCTTCGAAAAGCATTAATACCAATGGCTGTGACCTGGATTTGATTTAAATTGACATTTAATTTTTAAATTTACACACGTCTGATGAACATCAGCATTATAATTCTTTTCAGGTTCATTGGGACCCCAAATGTAATGATTTCCTTGAAGTGCCTAGAATAATTCTGTTTGATTATAATCATCTTGAAGAAAATTCTATTGCTTTAGACTTTTCTATTGTTGTTGTATTATTTAATACCTATGAACATAATTAAAGTTCATAAATTATTTCCGAAATCTTTGTGATCATTGATTTCTTCATGTCTAACATAATATTTGTTTCTTATAATGAATTTGAAAGATATTTATTTGTTAAAATATAAATGTGTCCTTTTTTAAAAAATATTAATGTCCAACCCAGACATTCATCCAAATAAATACAGCGAACTGCAAAATATTTACAAACACTACATTGATTCATATATTGCGCTGTATCAGCTGAAAACGGAAAAGGAAGAAGATTTAAACTCAATTTATAAAATGATCAAAACAGAATTGATTGATTCAAATAAATATCCTCCCCAAACTATGATAAGAGACATTTTAAATATCATTCTGTGTAATAATCGCTATGCAAAGTCATATTTATTTCTTACCAAACTCATATCTGATAATTACCATGTCACAGAGGTCAGCAGTATTGCACATATTTCAAACTTCCTGTTTTACAAAGAATATGGAATTAAATTATACAAATCATATGATTTTAAAGAATTTAACTCAGAAAATCTGGATATTCATATCGAAGATACAATTTACAGAGCAATTATGAATAATGACAAAGAAAAATTCATCACATTCACAGAAAGAGATGAATTTGATAAAAATCAAACGCTTGAAAGCGATTTATATCCATTACTTGAATTATGCTGTTACCACAGAGCAGTTGATTGTTTCAAGTTATTAAGAACGAAATTCAGCTCAGAAATAACTGAAAAATGTCTTAGATTTTCATTTTTAGGAAGAAATCAAGAGATCATGAGTGAATGTTTGAAATATCAAAAACCAGATGATGAATGCATGAAATATGCAATTATTTCACACAACATTGATTTTGTTACATTCTTGATGAATGAGTACAATATAGAGATCGATTTAGATTATTGTGGAATGTATAATAATCTTGAATCATTTTTAATTTATTTCGATCAAACTAATGATATAAACAAATGCTTTGCAAATTCAGCAATGTTTAATATTCAATTTCTTCATATTGCAGCAGAATACAATTGTTATGAAACAGCTGAACTTCTTATATCACAATGTATAAATATCAATATAAAAACTATATTAGGAAAAACCGCTCTTCATATTGCAGCACATAATAATCGTAAAGAAATGGCCGAACTTCTTATTTCACATGGTATAAATATCAATGAAAAAGATAATGATAGAAAAACCGCTCTTCATATTGCAGAAGAATACAATTGTTATGAAACAGCTGAACTTCTTATATCACATGGTATAAATATCAATGAAAAAGATAATGATGGAAAAACCGCTCTTCATATTGCAGCACGTTATAAGTATAAAGAAATGGCCGAACTTCTTATTTCACAATGTATAAATATCAATATAAAAACTATATTAGGAAATACCGCTCTTCATATTGCAGCATATAATAATACTAAAGAAATAGTCGAACTTCTTATTTCACACGGTATAAATATCAATGAAAAAAATAAATATGGAGAAACCGCTCTTCATATTGCAGCATGTAATAATAGTAAAGAAACGGCCGAACTTCTTATTTCACATGGTATAAATATCAATGAAAAAAATGCAATTGGACAAACCGCCCTTCATATTGCAGCAGAATTCAATTGTTATGAAACAGCTGAACTTCTTATTTCACATGGTATAAATATCAATGAAAAAGATAATGATAGAAAAACCGCTCTTCATATTGCAGCACATAATAATAGTAAAGAAATGGTCGAACTTCTTATTTCACATGGTATAAATATCAATGAAAAAGATAAAGATGGGGAAACTGCTCTTGATATTGCAGGAAGTAATAATATTAAATCTCTTATTTCACATAGTGTAAATATTAAGGTGATATGAATGGGTTCTCAAGAAAGTGTTGAAGAGTATATGGTAACTAAAAAATTTTATCCTATTTTGCATTAATATTATTAAATCTAACAAAAGTGGCAGACTATCAAATTTTAAGTAAAATTATCCAATTTACAAAAATTATATAACACATCTATAATTACCTTTGTTGGCAATATTCCATATTCTGAATTCAGTAATCTCATCATCTATTTCAAATTCTGTACTTTTTTTGATACTCATTGTATTTACATCAGGATTAATTCACATGCTTCATGAGTGGAATGGGTGCGGAAACCAAATGATTAAGACCTTTCCAACCAATATTGGTGGGTGAATGTTCACGAGAACTGGACATAATTTATCGTTATTAGTATTCTCCGGAATAATTAAATGCTTATCTTTATCAATATTTTCACTTATCTGGTCTAACGAATGGATTGTTGAACACCTTTGCAAATACTTAGTATACTATATATGATAGTTGCTAATTGGAGTAATAAATTAGGCTCCACCAATCATTTCTTTCATCTCTGCCATAACGAGCAGAAAAGAAGCGAACAGCAACCCTAGGAAAAATGAAGAAAAGTGTCACTGTTCGTGGGACAACCTTTCAATTTTCCTTTTATATTAATGATAAAATCCTTATAATTATTAAATATAATTCAAAAAGTTTTAAGTTCAAATTTCTTTTGATATTTTCTCAAATTACTTATTCAATTTAATTTCCTTAGGATGATATATATCGTTTTCATACAAAAAGTCATCGTTAGGGTGTGCTACGTTATATTTTTTCTTAATCTTACAAATTGGGTTGCAATTGTGAACGTAGTACTTTTTTAATAGATATGTATTAAAAGTGTTTTATTTGAATTATATTTAATAATGATAAGAATTTATTATCAATTATAAGGTTTAATTTTTTGTCAAATGCTTCTTTGCAGTAATTTTGTCATGAATAGTCAATTGATGTTTTACCAAAGTGATTCGTTTGATTAAGCTCGACTTGATGATAAGTGGAATATTGAGGATCTTGCCCATTCTGAGGTCAGAAATTCTTGATAAATACTTCTCATGGCCTGTCTACTAATTGCTAATCTAGATTATAGAAAAAAAATGTACAATTGTAAAAAAAATTGCTTTCACGAATAGAATCAGTGATAAAAACTTAATTAATTATTTTTTATTTCTTTTCGAATAAAGAAGAGATGAATCTGTTGAAGGAAGAATACTTTATTGCACCATGCGCAATAAGAAGTTCTGCCATTTCTTTACGATTCTCATCAACTGCATAATTAAGAGCGGTTTTTCCTTCTGCGTCTTTTTCATTGATGTTTGCACCATGCGAAATAAGAAGTTCGGCTAATTCTTTTCTATTATATTCTGCTGCATAATGAAGAGCGATTTTTCCATATGTATCACTTTCGTTAACATTTGCACCGTGTGAAATAAGAAGATTGGAAGTTTCTTTATTGTTTGTCAATGCTGCATAATGAATAGCGGTTCTTTCATATTTATCTTTTTCATTGATATTTGCACCATGCGAAATAAGAAGATTGGCTGTTTCTTGACAATTGTATTATGCTGTATAATGAAGAGCAGATTTTCCATATTTATAACTTTCGTTAACATTTGCACCATGCAAAATAAGAAATTCAGTTGTTTCTTTACTGTCTTTCAATGCTGCATAATGAAGAGCGATTTTTCCTTGTCCATCTTTTTCATTGATTTTTGCACCATGCGAAATAAGAAATTCGGCTGTTTCTTTGGGACAATTATTACATGCTGCGCAATGAAGAGCGGTTTTTCCATTATAATCTTTTTCATTGATATTAGCACCATGTGAAATAAGAAGTTCAGCTATTTCCGTACTACTATATTCTGCTGCAGTATGAAAAGCTGTTTTTCCTTCGCTATCTCTTTCATTGATACTCGCACCATGCAAAATAAGAAGATTAGCTATTTCTTTAAAATTATAATGTGCTGCATAATGAAGAGCAGTTTGTCCATCATAGTCTCTTTCAGAAAGATCGGCACCAAATCTAATAAGAAGTTCGGCTGTTTCTTTACAATTATAATGTGCCGCAATATGAAGAGCAGTTTCCGATTCATCATCTCTTTCGGAGATGTTTGCGCCATGTGAAATGAGAAATTCAACCATTTCAGTATTATTATTGTGTGCCGCATAATGAAGAGCAGTATGTTCAAATTCATCTTTTTCATTGATATTTCCACCATGAGAAAGAAAATATTCAGCAAGTGATGGAACATTGAACATTGCAGAATAAATAAAACATTCGTTGGATGCATGTGTTTGATCGAAATAAACTAAAAATGCTTCAAGATTTTTGTGTATTCCGCAAACTTGTAAATTGATCTTTTCATTATATTCATTCATTAAAAATGTAACAAAATCAATGTTGTGTGAAATAATTGCATATTCCATGCAATATTCATCTGGTTTTTGATATTTCAAACATTCACTCATGATCTCTGGATTTCCTCCTAAAAATGAAAGATGAAGACATGTTTCAGTTATTTTTGAGTCAAATTTTGTTCTTAAGAATTTGAAACAATCAACTGCTCCATGGTAACAGCATAATTCAAGCAATGTATATTTTTCGGAAAAATAGAGACTTGGATATAATTTGCTAATAAGAATTTGATCTTTATCAAATCCTTCTCTTTCTGTGAATGAAATAAATTTTTCTTTTTCATTATACATAATAGCTTTGTGAATTGTATTTTCTGTATGAATGTCAACATTTTCTGGATTAATTTTTGCGAAATTAGTTGACTTGTTTAATTTAATTCCATACTCTTTGTAAAACAAGAAGTTTGAAATAGGGTTAACATTGCTAATATCTGTGACTTGATATTCATCAGATATGAGTTTGGCAAGAGTTAAATACGACTTTGTATAGCAATTATTATATGGGATCATATCTAAAATATCCCTTATGATGTTTTGAGGAAGATGTTTCTTTGATTCAATCAATTCTGTTTTGATCATTTGGTAAATCGAGTTTAAATCTTCTTCTTTTTCCGTTTTCAGCTGATACAACGCAATGTACGCATCGATGTAGTATTTGCAGATACTTCGCAATTCGCCATATTTATTTTGTTGAATGTTTTTATCAGACATCAAAAAATTTATATATATATGTGCATTCTACAATTAAAAATATCTTTAAAATTTAATAGAAGAAAAAGAATTATGTGCTAAGTATGTTGAAAACAATGATCTCAAAGATTTCGGATTGAATTCATGAAATTTGATTAATTCTAAATATGTGAACTGTCATAACATCAACAGTTAAGTCGAAAACTAGAAAAAAAAGCAATACCACAATATGCCATGTCATATGATTTTTTGATTGAAATTCATTTACAGCAGCTAATATTCCAGGCATTTTGTTGCAATACTAATATTAAATATACTGTAAACTTAGTTTAATTTTATAAAAATAATATCAAAATTCAACTGTCTTTTACTAGTGCTTAATATCAATAATATTATTTAAGTATATGTTGAAAATACAAATTTGCCTAAATCAATAGCATAAAAATCAAATAATTAAAATTCAAAAAAAAAAATATAACAATTTTATCTATAAAATAAATAATATATGAATTAGAGAGTTGCAACTTCCTTAACTTTGGTGAGAAATTCGCTCATATCCTCATTACCTTTTTTGTATTTTGAATATGCAAGTCCATACCACATCTGAGCTATCTGTCTGTTCTGTGGTACTTTAGTACCTTCCATGAATGCATCTCCCGCCCACTCAAAGACTCTTCCGCTATCGGCCGGCAGACCCAAAAATTTTGCAGCCCTTGTCAGCCAAATTTCATCGTCACAGGAAGTTCCCAGGTGAAGTAACGATAATGGGTCGGTCGGACATTGTGCGAAATAGTAGCAAGCGAAGTCCGGTTTAGCCTGGAAGCCTATACCATGGAATAACATGATTCCGGCCATCAGTGCGCATGTTCTACAGCCTTTTTTGGCACCTGCTTCGAAGAATTCTAATGCAGATTTAAAGTCATCGAGAATATATGAAATAAAACCAATAATAGCATAATCCGTATCACGTGGGTACTTGTACTTTGATTGCCAAAGCTTGGATTCGCATATACCTTTAGGAGATATTTCATTTAATGTTTTTAATGCTAAACTAGCAAGATTTAAGTTCCTTTCTGAGAAGTTGGCTGACGTATATTGGAACGCCAGTAGTAAAAGTCGTGTCCTGTTCGTGGAAGGGTAAAAAGCCGGAGATGGTTTTTCAACAAAACTGGGATCAGTAGGGAAATTGGGAGTATCATCATGACAGAACGTAAGTGTTGTAAGATTCTGTAGTAATCTCTGTGTATTATCGATTTGTCCAAAAGGATCTCCTAATGAAAGTATATTTGCAGCGGCAGCGAAAGGCGGAAGCCCGATATCTCTATGCCGTGAAGCACTCATGAGATGTGAGAATGTTTGTGGTTGAGGAATCTGAATATTATATTGAATTCTGATACTTTCCCATAATTTGTATTCGTAAGAGTCGTTTTCGTTTTGTAATATGTCGATCATATCTAGTACTGATTCTTTGTCACCCTGAGCTGCTGCTAATTTGAGCATCTGTTTTGAAGCTTCGAATTGTTTTTGTTTTTTGAAAATGGCTGCGCATTTTTTAGCGGAAGAAATACTATGAGTAGCTTTGAAATGCTGTAAGTAGTAGTGTAATGCTTTGATTTTATCGCTATTTGAGTAAAATAAGTCACCAAGATGAGATAAAGCATCAAGGGAGCCTGATTTTTGAGCTCTTTTGTGCCACTTGAGAGCTTCTTGGAAAGTATTGACTGTTTGATCTGGTATTGAAGCGGAATAACGTTGATAAAGTACTCCTATTGCATTCATTGCAATTGTGCTGCCCCTTTGAGCGGCAAGTTGGAAAAAGTATAATGAAGATGGGATGTTACCTAATGCATTTGATAAAACACCGAAGAAAAGTGGAATTCCTGGATTTGGAATTTCAAAAAATGCTGATAAAAGAGTTAATGTTTGTTTTATAGACTTTCTGACTCTAGGATTTTGTCCATTTAGGCACATAAGGCCTAAATCTACAAAAATGAATGAATCTCGCTGTTTTCGAAGTTCTTCTGATGGTAAAATTGAAGGTTCCTTCCTGAAAATCTGTTGGCCATAGAACTGATCATCAACATGCAACAAAAGCTGTGGAGAAGGAGGAATAATCATTTGAAGCAAATATTTTTGACAAAATTTACAGTGTAAATAAATTTATCATGTAAACTGTCAAAAATTTAAATGTTTTTCTTCTTTCTGAGTAAGATTTACTCAGCTTCAATTAACGATTGGACCAATATTTTTGGCAAGCTAGATTATCCAGATGAGTACGCTTACCTTCAATCGCGGGTTTCAATATATGAAAATGGAGATTATTTCATTTATGATTGTACTTTCAAGAATACAAAATCCGCTATAGTATCAAGAACAGATGGATATACAAGAGTAATGCTTGAGTCCATCACTTTCGATTCTTGTTACAATGAAAAATCTGGTGGTTCAGTTTTCATAGAAAGCTTTGGAACATCAACATATCTCCTTAGCCATATATGCGCATATAGATCACATCTTGCTGCGAAGCAAAATGCTATCGGAACTTTTGCAGTTTTTCATCTTGAT
This sequence comes from Trichomonas vaginalis G3, assembly GCF_026262505.1. Taxonomy (NCBI): domain Eukaryota; phylum Parabasalia; order Trichomonadida; family Trichomonadidae; genus Trichomonas; species Trichomonas vaginalis. Next base: position 5,488,063 of record NC_067204.1, on the reverse strand, counting down.
AAAAAGTCCGAAAACATCCTAAACTTCACACATTCCGCATTGGTTAAGTGTTATAAGGAACCAGCGAAGTCATTTTATACTTTAGGAATTGACGGCGGAAAAGAAAATCTGAATTATAAATCAGCTCCAGGCGCAATATTAGCACATGTTTATAGCACGTTAATAAAGTTCTCAACATTTGCTAACGATACAACAAGCGGAAATGCAATTTTGATTTTGGACCAAGGAAATTATACAACCAAATCATCTTCTTTTGTATCCAACAAGTCTCCTTTGGTTGCTTCTAATGTTCTTTCAAAAGGAACTGTAAAAATCATTGATACTCAATTTTTATCCAATGAAATGCGCTTTATAGCAGCGGTTGAACCTGGTTATTCACTTTTACTTAACAAATGCTATACTCCAAGCAATTCCAGGTTCAAAGGCGAGGTTCAAAACTTAAATCCGACTGAATTCAGCCAAACTAAGGAAATTAAGATGTTTGGAACATACTTATGCCGTACGTATGAACCGACACCAAGTCCTACGAAAGAATCTGATATGAAATAAAATTGTTTGTTATATTTTTAAATATTAGATAGTTTAATACTTTTTCCTCAATAAATGTTTTTAATATAATGATTCATAATTCCAATTCAATAATTTAACGTTGGAGAATAGCACTGAAAGTCTATCTTTATGCTAGTTGTTTCGAGGGTAATTACTGTAGGGAACTATCTTAGAATAAATATAGAAACATAGGTATATGGTACGTAATAAAGTTGTCACCATAAGAATTCTTTCGTAAATAAGCAAAAAATACAAATGATTTAAAATATTTCTGAATATTTAACAATTAAGTCTATAAGAAGTTTTAAGGATCATTCTATGCTAAATTGTGATGGTAATATTTTAGTTGAAAAGCTATGATAAATCAGGGTATCCAAAATCTTTATGATCTTCGTTTTCTACATGTAGAACATAGTATATGGAATTTAAGGGGTATTTCATATGGTAAATAGCAAATATGTCTTTTTTAAAAATTATTAATGTATAACCATGACGTTCATCTAAACGAATACAACAAATTACAAAGTATTTACAAATACTATATCGATTCATATCTTGCATTGTATCAGCTAAAAACGGAAAAAGAAGAAGAATTAAAGTCAATTTACAAAATGATCAAAACAGAATTGATTGATTCAAAGAAATATCTCCCCACAAATGCTATTAAAGACATTTTAAATATCATTCTGTGTAATAATCGCTATGCAAAGTCATATTTATTTCTTACCAAACTCATATCTGATAATTACCATGTCACAGAGGTCAGCAGTATTGCACATATTTCAAATTTCCTGTTTTACAAAGAATATGGAATTAAATTATACAAATATGATGATTTTAAAGAAATTAACTCAGAAAATCTGGATATTCATATCGAAGATACAATTTACAGAGCAATTATGAATAATGACAAAGAAAAATTCATCACATTCACAGAAAGAGATGAATTTGATAAAAATCAAACGCTTGAAAGCGATTTATATCCATATTCTAAAGAAGGATATTCATTACTTGAATTATGCTGTTACCACGGAGCAGTTGATTGTTTCAAGTTATTAAGAACGAAATTCAGCTCAGAAATAACTGAAAAATGTCTTAGATTTTCATTTTTAGGAAGAAACAAAGAGATCTTGAGTGAATGCTTGAAATATCAAAAACCAGATAATGAATGCATGAAATATGCAATTATTTCACACAACATTGATTTTGTTACATTCTTGATGAATGAGTACAATATAGAGATCGATTTAGATTATTGTGGAATGTATAATAATCTTGAATCATTTTTAGTTTATTTCGATCAAACTAATGATATAAACAAATGCTTTGTTTATTCAACGATGTTTAATATTCCATCTCTTTGTGAATATTTCCTATCAAATGGTATAAATATCAATGCAAAAGATAACTATGGAGAAACCGCACTTCATATTGCAGCAGAAAATAATGGAAAAGAAATAGCTGAACTTCTTATTTCACATGGTGCTAATATCAATGAAAAAAATGAAATTGGACAAACCGCACTTCATGATACATCATGGAATAATAGTAAAGAAACTGCTGAAGTTCTTATTTCACATGGTGCGAATCTCAATGAAAAAGATGAATGTGGATATACCGCACTTCATGTGACAGCTTTCATTAATAGTAAAGAAACTGCTGAAGTTCTTATTTCACATGGTGCGAATCTCAATGAAAAAGATGAATTTGGATATACCGCACTTCATTATGCAGTATTAAATAATAGTAAAGAAATTGCTGAAGCTCTTATTTCACATGGTATAAATATCAATGAAAAAAATAAATATGGAGAAACCGCACTTCATGTGACAGCAATAAATAATTATAAAGAAACTGCTGAAGTTCTTATTTCACATGGTGCGAATCTCAATGAAAAAGATGAATTTGGAGGAACCGCACTTCATATTGCAATAATGGAAAATAGTAAAGATTTTGCTGAAATTCTTATTTCACACGGTGCCAAAAAAATAATGTTATAACATAAGATATTCTTTAGTTTTCTGGTATTTTCGAAGAAGGTTTTCATTAGGGAGTAAATTGAATGTAAAATAATCATTTTCACGCATTTTTTGCACTTGAGTTTGTTAGATATGATGAGTTATATTATATACATCCTGGTGAAGTTGCACATGAATTCACTGGATAAATTCTTCCAAAAATGCACAACATGTTTAGGAAGAGATTCAATATGGATAGTTTTCCAACAAAATACAATATATTGAACAAAAAAAATCGACTGAAAGTCGACATTTCACAAATTTTGTTGAAATTCGGACAGAATAAAAGTAAAATACAAGCCTATTCAATGGAATATCATTGAAATGTTCAATTCTCTTGAAGAAAAAGGAAAATAATTTGCTGAAACATTATACTTGATTGCAAGTGGAGGATCAAGCGTTTATCATGCTCTTTTGTATTGTCAAATATAAATAAAATCCTTATATAAACATTGTTAGATTGTTTTTATAAAATATGAATTATGTGAACTACGACTATGTTTAATTCAAATATAAATTTACATTAGAAGTAAAAATAATCATTGTTCACATAATCCAAATTATATGAAATTTTCGGGCGAGTAAGTGCCCGTAAAACTTCACAATATTTATAATTTCATGATTATTATGCTTATCTTGGCAATGGATAAACTTTCTTTGGTGTTTCATCGACTCTCGGGCTTCGTATGAAGGAGAAATTTGGCGTTCTAGATGAAGATGACGAATCTATTTGATAAGGCGACATAAACATCGAAGAAAGTTCTGGTCTTGTTGACTTAAAATCTTTGATTGGCAAAGAACTTGGCTGCATCTTGCGAGGAGTAGTCTGTGATAATGCTGGAGATAAAGAATCTTTTCCATTTGGCTATACTGGAGAAACTTATATTACGAGAGTAAATGTGCTCTTTCTTGGCCGTGTTTTATTGGAAAATTGCTCAAAAACAGCAACATCTCGCTTTAGAACTGATATTGCAGGGAAATTAAAGCATTTATGTGCTTTTGGGTGATTTCTGATTTGTTTGCACTGGATTTAGAGTAACTACTAGTACTTTTTCAAATTTCTCGACGCTGTTTTGAATGCATTGGCGTCAAACTGTGTTGCTTCAACTAAATGTTTAAAAAATTAATATAATAGACGTTTACAAACAATGATATTATAATATCTTCTTATATAGGTAGTTATAGAGCTCTTTTCTGCATTCCTCTGGAATTTTTTCAAAAGGGATGGATACTTTATTGGATTGCAATATATTTATATTGTATTTAGCAAAAATCTTGATGACATCTTCGTACTGAGCTACATCTGATAATCTTTCGATTAAATTCTGTATGAAATACGGTTTATCGCAATAGTCTTGAGTTACGTCTTCTGTATTTTCGCTCGAAGTTGAGGATTTGTATGAACAAACGCTTAATATTTGTTCGATTTCGTTCAAACGATGCAATTGTTTTCCCAATGCGATATCAATTGAATCTTTTGTAGAATGAGGTGCTTTTTGGATTTTTCTTTCGAACCAACGAAGTAAGGTGCTTATTATCAGTAATTTATCAGTATCTTTTTCTACAAACTCTTTGTGTAGCATAAATAGATATCTTACATCAAGAACAAAGTCATAAAATCCGACATACTGCTTGTTTGAAATTTTATTTGAGATGTCTTCGACTTTTAGGGGGATATTTGATGAAACTTTGTTTTCTCCAAGTACCGAAAATGTTGGTTTCGCCTTTAATTTAGTAAAGAGGGAAGCAATGAACTCCCTTTCTATCTCATTCATTAAAACGAAATGAAAAATGGATAGAACAAACTAGTTACTTGCATCTAGGTACATGGTGAATGACTCCAACTAACCTATATTATACAAATCTACAATATATTTTTTTCCCCATTTTTGGGTATTCAAAAAAAGGAACCTTAGCTATTCATCTGCATTAGGTTTGCCTATATAAATATTGAGACATAATGTGTAATTTCTTTTGACACGCCAAATGAGAAAATTATTGAAGTATTAAAAGAACCTATTGATTATTTAGACCTCCATATAGAATTTGAATCATTACAACCTGTAAAATCATATAGAATTTGAAACATAACAACCTATAGAAATTGAATATGTAAATTTTGGGGTTCAGACATTATGAATTGAAGATCCGCAATATCTTCACCTAGACCGTATATATATATATAACCCATAAAAAAATTGTAGTTTTTCTCATTTTCCAAGTGTTTTATGATCAGAAGATTAATATATTAAGTATGATATTAATAGGTGACAGAAAAGTTACGATTATTTTCAATAACGAAATGGATCGAAATTTCTTATACATTTCTGCTCATATCGGCGATTATATTAAGAACGAAAACTTATTCGATACATTTAATATGGTAGATATCAAGACAATCATGAAATGTTCATGTTTGACAGCAGATCAATACGTTACTCTTCTAAAACAATTTTCATCAACTATTAACACCAAAGAATTATATATGTGTACACGAAAGACAAGAGTTCATGTCCAAAATCTCGATGAAGTTGTTTCAATTCTTAACTCTCTGAAAAAATACATGAAATTCAATATATTTGATGGCATTGTTGATTTTTTAAAGCGCGCAGAGAAAGCAAGCAACGATTCTACTAAATCAACTGAAAGATTGCAAGATAAATCCAAAGAATTTCAAAACTAACATGAAAATACGGCCAAAGGAACAGCTACCAATGCCACTAATGAAAATTACGATCAAATGCTAGATGATTTTACTAAAATTACAGAGCTTAAGAAATCTGATGATTTTGAAACCATTTACAAATTCCTTGATGAACTTTCTTCGAAAGGAAACCTTGGAGCAATTTCAAAACCATGCGAAGAAGGACTTTGGAAAAGTATTGCTCCTAAAAAATATCAATTTGATATGGAGAAGAATGTTCTTCATGTAGCAAGTGAAAATGGAAATCTCAGACTTGTTAAATCACTCATCGAATGTGGCTGTGATAAAGAAACAAAGATTCAATCTGGATGGACTCCACTCCTTTTTGCATCAAAAAATGGATTGTTAAATATCTTATTTCAGTTGGAGCTAATAAAGAAGCACAAAATAATAAAGGATTTACTGCACTGAAGATTGCAGAGGGCAAAGTAAGAGATTACTTACAGACACAATTATAAACTGTGTTGCAGGAGGCCGATCTATCATCCACATTTTGATAATAGTCATACAATTAACTTTGTCAACTTTTCAAAATCTTTTAATTTTTAATTTTTAAACATTTAATCATATTTAATACACTTTTTATTTTTTGATTTTTAAACACTTAATCACATTTAATACACCTAATAGACATATTACATAAGGCAGTCGATTGTTTGAATGTACCGGAAAGCATTCTCCATTATGGAAATTATAATTCTCAAGATTAAGTCTTCATTGTTCATAATTTTTGTAGTCACTTCAATTGCATAATACAACTAGATAAATATAATACCACAAGAGTCACACATAAGGATCCATTTGATCTTGCGATACAAGATGCATTTATATATATATTCCTCCAAAATACTTTCAATAACAATTAAATGGAAGGAAAATCTTTTTTCATATTCAAAAAATATAATGGTTTATATGAAAAATTCTTGAAAAATTGAAACATGGATCCTTTCAATACTAATCTTAATTCACATTTTGTAATTCAATCTAATAAAATAATTTTTTTGTTGTATTCGTGATTTTCAGTAAATCATCTTTTACTATTTAATAAAAACAAAGCTAATACTGTATACATTAATGTTTCTTCTTTGATTGGTAAATTCCGAGCATTTTTTGATCTTCTGGGTTAGGATATTCCTTTCTCAGCATTTCGATAAGTTGATCATTTTTCTCTTTCAGGGTTTTCAACATTCCTGCATCTGAGCGATCTTCTTTGGAAGAATCTGTTGATTCAAGTGATCTTTCTTTAATACCTCTTGGTTTCTGTGGCTTTTGGGTTGTCCTTAAAGAGTATGTTTTAGGCGCTATTCTGAAATTAGGCTCTTTTGATTTAGTTGAACTTTTTCCTGATTTCATTTTGAAAAAGTGACATTTCTATAAATAACTGATAAGAATATTTATTTTTTCATTTTAATAGCAATTATGATTCTGTAAAGACAGTTGAACCTTTTATTTTGCATATTATAACTGAATTTGGAACGAAATTCATTCTTTCTGGATGATTCTTTCTATCGCATTGCAAATAGAAAAGCACATAGAAGAGAATTCAAACCACTCTTCTCTTGCTAGAAACAAACAAAATAAATTTGATAAATTTTGAAACTTAAAATAAGAGATATGAAACTATGAATATTATATGGTTTGCGTGCGATTTTATCAAAAAAATATGAAGATAAGTCAAAATTAAAAAAAAATTATTTGTTAAACAAACATTTTTAATGATTTATGGTAAGTAAGAATATTTTCCAGATTCCTGGCCCATCCTAATGAACTCCTTAATCTCAGCATCTCTTATTTGTTCTCTGATTGTGTCGTCATCGACTCTGAAGTATTGTGCTGTTCGTTTTTTGACTTCAACAACAATTTCTGATGCATTTAACTTCTTTCCGGTCTTAAGAATTCTTATAATGCAAGCAGAAACTGATTTTTCTATGTCCTGCATCTTCAAGAGCGCCATGGCCATGTTTTCAGCTGACGTATACTTGATTGCATAGTTCCTATGCATTGAACTTGGTATGTTATCAGCTAATTTGTAGTATCCGTTAGAATATTCAAGTAATCCTGAGTTTACCAAGTTATCTATTTGTTCCTGTGTATCTTCTGATATGGCAACACTCTTTAATTGGTCAGAATTTGCATAAGATTTACCTTCCAAGAACTTTACAATGGCAAATTGAGTTCCATTGAACAGGAACTTCAATTCTCGGTCCATTCCTTTGAGTCTACCACGAGCTTCGACCAAAGAGTTTGGATCCATGAAGATAAGGCTCTTTTTCGGGTTCTTTCTCTTAAATTCTTTGAGAAATGCGGCTTTCAAAGAATCAAATTCGTTAAAAACCTTAAGTCTGTCATTCTTCATGATCTTTGTCCACGTTGTAGATGGTAAAACCATGATTTTGACATCAGATGAATCCGAAATTTTTTGTTTGACTTCGTTCCAGAAGTCGAATCTATGGGCAAAGTCATTGACAATCTGCTTAATAGGTTGGATGTACTCGTAATCAGCGTATTGTCCCATGGAATTAATCAATGATTGCTCTAATTCGATGTTCGGATCGATTTTAGAGAGCAATTGGTTCTGTATAAACTTTGCAATGCTTGTAAACAAGTCCTGTTTGTCTTTAACGTGAGGAACAATGTCAAATAATTCGCGAATTGAGACATTCATCTTCTTAGGCTCATGGGCCATCTCAATTAAGCCTCTAGCTCTACCTAGAAGCTGTTGGTCTGACTGATGAGGCATGTAAATTGAAGATCTCGTCAAAACCATTAATTGGTCGTGTCCGAAAACGTTGTCTACGTAGTTATTTATACGTAAAACTTCTTCGTTGAGGTCATCTTCGTGCTTCTGGAGGACGTATTTGTCAATTGTCCGCTTGAAATATGAATAGAAGGCATCTGAGATGATTGCAACGTAATCTGTAAGGAACTTCGACATGTTCCAGATAGATGTAATTAATTTCTCATCATTCTGGATAAAGAAGCCTCTGAAATCTGCAAATAATTTGATTGGCATGAATCTTTCAGCGAATAAAGCAGCGAATTTGCGGCGATGGTCCATATTGTTCTGCATGATGTCATCCAGCATCTTATAGATCGGATAAATAGTGTTGTGAAGAAAATCAAAGACAACTCTTGGAGAAGTTGTTTTCGGATCAATTCTCTTGCTCTGGAAAACATTGGAGATCTGCTTCAGTTGAAGAGGAACGTATTCTTTCATGTAAATTTCGGGATTACATGAATAAATCATTTTCAAAAGCTCCTGGTATTCAACTGAATCGAAAACTGTAAAGTTGGCAGGACTACGATTAACCACGTCGACTTTCTTCTCAATTGATTCCAAGATTTTAATTGATTTGTCACGAACTTCATCAAATTTCCTGGAATACATGATATGGACTGGCATAGAGTCAACAAGCATCGAACAGTATTGTAAATCTTCAGTAACTGCTTCAGGATACATGTTTTTGTGTTGGATGAATAATCTCAAGCTTGCTGAGATGAAAATTATGAGAGACAAGTCTTCTTCAGCTGCTTCTGGTGTTTTCTTGATCAATCCTAAGTAATTGATGAGTTTTGGAATAAATGTGTTATCTTGATATGGATAAAGGGCTGGTGCTTCTTCAATTAGCTTCAGCATGGTAAGAAATTCATCAGAAACGAATTTGAAATTCAAAATATAGTCAGCCCAGTTTTGAAAACCTAATCTTACAATTTGGAAGTATGTTTCGTTCAAAATAACACCGCTACGCTGATTTGATTCCAATTTTGTTACTTCTTCGAATATCAAACCAGTCTGCATCGCGTAATCATATAATTTATTTTCAAATGACCACCAGAAACCGATCAAAGCATGCATTAAACTGTAGCGTTTCATCATAATAAGATTTTTCTGCTGAGAGATGCAGTATTTTCTCAATGCTCTGTTAACTGCACCAAAGAATAATCCTTTTGCAGCTTGATAGTTCACAATATTACTAGAAGAAAGACGTTCTTCAATGATATCTGGGATAACCACTACAGGTGATAATCCTTCGAAGAAATTAATCGTATTATCTAGTACATTTTGTGCTGCTTTTTTCATTTTTTGAAAATTTTGCCATTTTTCAAAAATCACCAGATTAGTCAAGTTTTCTGAATTTTACAAATTTTAGTTCGTGTCCATTACCCCTTATATATTTCAAAGTATCAGTGATTTATTTTACCTAATTCAAAGATTTTGATCCTTATTGATTAATTTTAAGAAATAATCTAGAGCATATTGATTTAGTTATAGCTTGAATGTGCTCACTATCATATTAACATCATCAAGATTTGTTTAATTTTGGAAAATAATTTTTGATATATAGATAAAGCAATATATTTCAGCGGCGAAAGTATGAAAAACTTGGATGTTAGTTGATTTATAATAGTCAGACTTTAATTTATTAAATATAGAAAAACGTTATTTTTAAGAAGAAGTTAAACAAACACTGAGTGCATTCTGTTTACTTAAGCAGGTATTGCGGCATCTTGAATTGCAACTAAAATGAAGTCGTTATCTGGAACGATAATAATTTCGTTCTTGTGAGATCTAACGCGAATTTGGCTGATAGCTCCTGGAAGAAGGCTGTTCTCAAGTGTTGTCTTAGCCTTTTTGACGAATTCACTGACAAGGCCAGCATAATGAACGGATTCGGCTTCTCTCAAGGAAGTTTTGTATGGGAGACCGTTCATTTTAAGAACCATCCATCCTGTGACTCCTGGAATTGTAGCAAGATTCTTGAGGATACCGTCAATTTCGCTACTCATTATTTATACAAAAAGTGACACAATAATCGTTATTAATGAGTGACGTTACAGATCTTGATACAGAGCTTAGAACTAATCTTTGTCTAATGAATGATCTTTTCGATAACATTCTTAGCAGCGCGAAAATCCAACAAAACAATCTTCCAGTTGTAGATTTAACAACAAGTCAAGATTTTGCTGCAATGGGAGAAATGTTATTAGGAAAATTATCATTAATAGAGAACTGCTGTGATACTGCAGCAGCTTCTACCCAAAAGAAATACGATGCAAGAACAATTAAAGATAAAATTGCCGTCAGAAAGAAAGAACTTGCCGCCTTAGAATCAGAAAACTCCGCATTGGTAGAAACAGCTAAACGTCAAGAAAAGGCGCTTAGAAAACTGAATGCTTCTAGTGATGACACTATTGAAGCACAACAAAACGTTATGAAGCTTAAAAGCCAACTCCAAGCCGCACAAAAAGAAATCAAGCTACTTGAAGAAAGAAGGCACGATCTTCTTGCAGAAAATAGAAGATTAAAAGGTGAAGTAAACATACAGCAGAAATCAATGTCAGGCGAAGCACAAGTAGCGCCACAACAGACAGATGAAGAAATTAGAGCTGCAATTGCAAATTTGAAACAAAAAGAAGATGAATTAGTTGAAAGAAGAGAAAGAGAGAAGAAAGCATACTTAAAGAAGATGGCATCATTAAAACAACAGAAAGATGCTTTAGCTCAGCAAAAAGCTGATTTGGAACAGAGAATCAAAGAAAAAGAAATGCAATTAAAGTTAATTCATGAAAAGAGCAAGAAACCAATCGGCTATAGAAAATAATTATTTGTATTATAATATGCGTAGTGTTTATAAAATAATAATTGTTTCATAAAAAAAATTCTTTCCATTTATTTTATGAAATTCACTTTATTAAGGGAAACAAAATTATATCACATAAGAAACTACTGAATTTGTCAAATAAAAAAAATTGATCTCAATAATTTCGTAATAAACAAAGGGATAAACTATTTATAAAAGAAAAATAAACAAAACAAACGTAAATCCGATAAGATAAACTTATGTAAAGAAGAAACTTATAAGAAGATAAGCAATAACAACTTCAGCCAGCCATCTATAGGCTTTCCAACCGATCTGTTCGCTAATTCTATCATCTAAATCGCCTTGGACATTTTCGCTGTTTAAGAGATTCTTGTCAAGAGATTTCTGAACATTTTCAACAACATCTTGATCATCTTTTAATGCGGCTCCAACTTCAACAACTTTATCTTTGAGTTTTTCGGTAAGTTTCATAAATTCGTCTGTCAATTGATTTTGTTTCTTTTTTTCTTCCGCTATTGAAACTTCTTCACTGTTTATCATAGATTTGGCTTTCTTCTTCTTTATAGGTGTCTTTGGAGCTATTTTCTGATTAATATCTGATATGGTTTTTGTGTATTCAAGTTCTTGATTGGGTGTAAGTAAATTTAAATTCCTCAATTCAGTCAATTTAGATTCTACTGCCACTATATTTGCTTTTATGTCTTCTGTATCAGTCAATAACTCTGTTCTATACAGTAATCTTTCAAATTCTCGAACACTTCGATGACACATTTGTCACTTTTACGTTTTTTCCATCATGTAAACCTCGATGTCACTTTTGCGGCCGAGCGGAGTGAGGCCGCAAAAGTGACATCGAGGTTTACATGGATGGGTTCTATATATATACAGCTTGACCGGTAGAAAAGCGGATCGATTTTTATCAATAATTGGACATTCTATTTTTAATAAAATAAACATATATTTATATGGGAAATTAGGGAGATCTGAAACTCAAAAATTATTTTTGAATTTTAATATGATGAATGTAATTGTGATAATATGTACATTACAAATAAAATATTAATTCGGAACAACGATGAGATGTGATAAATTTGATTCTCTCAAAAATCGATTTTGGAGTTTTAATATTAATTTGCATCTTGAATGCATATAGGATATATAATAATTTTAAAACATCAAAAAGTAACAATTTGCGGTTAGAAAAAGTCATCAAAACACTTTTTAATGATTTGATTTAACATATGCATAGACCATCTCTTTGATATTTAACTTCAATTTCCCGAAATGAAAGGGATTTGAACAAAAACAATTATTTTACGATCATTTTTTGTCAATTTTTATAAATTGAGACTTCAATCTCTAAAATCTTCTAAAAATCCATATATCACAAAAAATCACGATATTATTTTTATTCTCAATTTCAAAAATTTTTTTGTACTGACTTTCTTTTTGCATATTTGCAAGGCAGAAATTTGAAACGAAGTTTCAAATTTCTTAAGCTTGCATTCTGGGCACGTAAGTGCCCAGAATGCTAAAAGGCGCGTAGCGCCGTCTCTGAATATCAAATTTAATTTAATAATTATTTTATTAAATTTCACTATAAATCGATCTGTTATAACACACTGGTGCATGACAGCCTTGTCAATTAATTCTATCGGCGCGAAGCGCCGATAGAATTAAGACAGTATATATATTAAGGATGTTACGAAGACTTTGCGGATATTTATTCTACAATAAATTAGATTCTTATTTTTATATTTTTATGACTTATTTTTGATAGTTTTCGTTCAGAAATTTTAATCATATTTTAAGTAAACATATATTCGTATTCTTCATTACTTGGTTGGCGCTTTGCGCCAACTAAATAGTGAATAATTCAATTTTTCAAAAAATTATTTAATTTGGCCGAAGGTGGCGTGCTTGCCCGAAGGGCAAGCGAAGCCACCTGAGGCCCCAAATTATATATGATCAAATATATATCTTCTCACTGCAGATCAATAAATCACATGATATGCTTGTCGATTTTATATGGTAATGATCTGTACAAAGATCCGAATTCTGTTCAATATCATATTTCTGAAGTGAAATCAAATGGATGAAAAAATATGAATGTTCTAATTTTGAAAGCTTTACGATTTTTTTAAAATATTTGAATGACTGCGCAGCAATTATACGCGAAGATAGAGACTCCTATCTCCTTACCGAACAATGGAATCACGGATTCAATGCTGTCCAAGATTACACGTTTTAGGTCAAGCATTGATCAAATTAAGGAGGAGAATCTTGATCTCGAAAGAATGCGCGATCAATACATTATCCACCTGCAGCAATGTCAGGAGGATCATGAAATTCTTCGAAATATATACAAAAGTTTGAAACAAAAGCTCGATCGTGCGACGTTATCATTAGATTCTGGAGGTGGCCAAAACCGTGGTGCAGATGATCAGCAAGCGCAACAGGCAACCGGCAATGCTGCAGCTGCCTCACAAGATGCTCTTGCTATTAAGCCTTACAATCCAGAAGTAAAATTTTTGAATACTACCCCAGGCTTGAACGTTACATTGAAAGGTGCTTTTATGGTCGATGACATTATCTGCGCAGTAGCATACAATAAACAAGGCACACAAATCGCATTTTCAGCCGGAACTAGCTTATTCGTTTTAGATTCAGCTGCTGGTAAGTTAGTAACCCAGATCGACCTTCCTCCACCGGAGAAGCCAGCCAGCAGCAGTAGGGCAATTGCATTTTCTCCAGATGGAAACTACATCGCTTTATCTGTCGCTCCATTTTATATTTATATAGTTAACATCCAAGAAAAAGCAATCAAGAAAACACTTACAGGCGGAACCCTCGAAATTTCATCTTTGCTGTATAACAGTGAAGGAACTCTTTTAATTTCGGGAAATTTCGACGGATCAATTATCGTATGGGATACAGCAAACTATACAGAGAAGAAGCGAATTCCTCCGAAAGACAAGGATAGCGCAATCGTTGGAATTGCAACTTCCCCAGAAGATTCTTATTATGCAGTTGCATCAAGTGCTGGTAAATTTACGATATATACATCCGAATTCGAGAACACTACTTCGTTCGATGCCCATAAGGAAAATATGCTTGGCATCGCCGTATCTCCTTTAGATGAGACAATAGCTACAGTTTCACAAGACATGACAGTTAAGGTATGGGTGCTCCGTGTTGTTGCAACTCTTAAGTCTGAGCTTAAAGGACATACAGATTATACCCTTACAGCTTGTTTCTCTCCAGATACTCCATTATTGTTCTCAGGGTCAAAGGATCAGACTATACGTATATGGAATTACAAGAAGGGAGAACTCAAAACTACAATTGCTGCGCATGTTAATACGGTATTTTCAATAGCTCATCATCCAAAATCGAATCAGTTCGTTTCTGTAGGCGGTGATCACATGTGTTGCATCTGGGAATATAATGAACAGTAACTTTTTATTTTATTTTTTTATACTTTTATTTTTTTGAATAAATTTGGATTTTTGAATTGTAAAAATGAAACAAATTATAAAAATGTATTTTAATGAACAAGAATGTAGCTTAAATTATAAGAAATTATAACAATCCTATTGACAAGACTGTAATGTGATCTCATTTGAGTTTTTTGGATTTAGAGGTTAAATAAATTGGCTTATTGTACCAGTGTGTTATAATAGATCGATTTATAATAAAATAATTATTATAATAAATTTGATATTTAGCGACAGCGTTACGCGCCTTTTAGCATTCTGGACATGTAAGTGCCCAGAATGCAAGCTTGAGAAATATGAAACTTCGTTTCAAATTTCTGCCTTGTTTTTATCCAAATAATTGCCAGGATATGTGATTTTAATGTTATTAGAACGTACATACTATATATAGTTTAATAATTATAATATAAATGTTAATTAGTTAATACTAATGTATTAACAAATGTGAACAAAGATATGTTAAAATGAGGATCTTTTATTGCCGTCTGGGGAAAGTGACAAAATTATCAATGTCGTCCGGAAAAGTGACAAAACTATCATTGTCGTCTAAAAAATAGATTTTACAAGCATGTTTTGGTACCTAAATAAAGGAAGAGCATCAATTCCATCTATGTATATAGTGTGCAAACACGCAAGATATATGGAGTAGCTCTTTATCTGGCTAAAAACTCTATTATTCGAAAATTCACATTGTCGTCTAAAACCGCCAGACGACAATAATAATATCCTTGTTAAAATTATCGAGATTTATTTTTTGAGTATTGAATCACACGAATTTCTCATACAAACATATATTAATTTTATAAAATATAGAAATAAAATCAGATTCTACAATGCTTTTTGAAATGTGTCCATGTGTTTCGGTGCGCGCCGATAGAAATGAACGAAAAATGATTTACTTTTCATTGTTTCAAACGAAAGATATGATTTTTTTACATTAAGTCTATCTGATGCTTTTATTTCTTCTCAAACTCTCTTTTTGTAATCGATTTGATGATTATGGAGTTGAATTTAACGACGACTTCACAACACTCATCAAAACACCAGACCGAATTCCAGACAATTATGTTATTTTGTCCTCATGTGTCACTATCAGCGGTGGATCTAGTTCACTGAAGAGTTCTTTTGCAAACTGTTTGACCACCATCAAAAGCATCTCATTTGGTCCAAACAGTCAACTCCAGACCATCTTTTCATATGTATTCAACGGCTCTTCGATTGAAAGTATTGATTTTTCAAACTGTATGAAAATCACAACCATTCCTGAATTTTGTTTTGCATACTGTTATAAACTCACCTCAGTTAATCTTCCTCCAAAATTATTATATCTCGAAGCTCAATGTTTTCACACTTGCAACAGCTTAACTTATATACAGCTTCCTGATAGTCTATTAGAGCTTCGATCAAATTTTCATGGTCCATTTTCTGCTGCATCACGATTATCTCGAGTTGATATTTCTGAAAATTCGCAATTAAGAGTATAGATCCAAGGTGATCTGATTTTTGCATCCCTGGGATGGACGATACACCCAAAGTGTCACCTTTTTTGGGATAACATGAATTTTAAATATCATGAGAGTTCTGCAAACCATATGCACAATATCTATTCAGCCTGACTTCTTGTATATATGAGTTAGACTTCTTAAATATATTTGCTTGGGGCGATAAAGCATTTCCGAGATACCATCGTGCTCTATATATGCTACTTCTCCTGGTCTAGCTCAGTTCCAAGGATATTGGAGTTCAAGGATTTGGCAAGGTCCTTCCGAAGTCTCTCATTCGATGAGAGATTTCGGAAGAATCTTGCCTTAAAGTACTCCAACTCTTGTTCTTTTGTTCCTAAATAGTGAGAAAAGTTATTTGACTACTTAAGGTAGAGATTATCCGAGGTCCCTCATTTGATGAGAGGCCTCGGATAATCTCTGCCTTAAAATTGTACACTTGTAGTCCATGAGAGTGTAAGTATACATTGATAGGACAGCTTTCTTCTGAAGTCTTAGATTTGATGAGAACCTCAGAAGAAAACTGTCCTATTTTATAGTAAAAGGAGTTTCAGGAGCTCCAAAGCTCCCTTTCGTAAGGATTAGGAGCTTTGGAGCTCCTGGTTCGGAGATGTGTTTTCGCATCTTTCATCAGAAAAGGACATTTACCATCTGGACTCTGTTGATGGAGACTCAGGAGCTCCAAAGCTCCCTTTAGTAAGGATTAGAAGCTTTGAAGCTCCTGGTTCGTAGACGTGTTTCGCATCTTTCATCAGAAGAGGCCCAAATGGTAAATAGCCTCTGCTGATGAGCTTCAGGAGCTCCAAGGCTCCCTCTCGTAACGATTAGGAGCTTTGTAGCTCCTGAAGGTAAGGTAGGATTGCTCTGATCTCTAATCAGTAGATGCCATGCCTCATTATGAACTCTACTGACAAGAGATCAAGAGCTCCAAGGACTCCCTTTTTAGTTAGTGGCGTTCTCACCATTTAGTAGGATTGCTGATCCTACTAATGAAGTGATCACTTAGTATACGTTTTGAATAAATTGAATTTTTTTTTAGAATTTAGTATTTTTTATAGACATCACATGTATATTATAAATACATAAATATATTCTTTAATTCAAAAAATTCAATTCGGTTTTGGGATGGGTATCCCAGCCCCAAGTATTCAATTTTATTCAATTTTTTAAGAATTTTGGGTTGGGATGCCCAGACCAAAACAAGCTTTATATTTTGATGTGTAGATACGTATGTGTGCATCATTGTTGTGTTATATATTATGTTTTTAATGAAAAAAATCTGATTCAAAAGAAATTATCACTAATTAGTTGATAATATAAAGAAAAAATAGATAAATTGTATGTTTTGAGAGTATTTATCCACATTCACTCATATGAATTTCATTAAATAGTGTCTTTTTACTCCCAAATTTATTTTGAATTATTGAAATCAAAGAAAAAAATCAGAAAAATTTCTCGAAATTTTTATTTTCAAAAAAAATTTGGATTTTCTATTGAAAACTGACACTGGGAGGACGATAGGGCTGGGATTGGAGATACCCCGCTCACTTGGGAAAAATACGGATCTATAATTAAGAGTTATTGGAATTCGTTCTTTTGCACAGGCTAAACTCACATATTTTTATATACCTCAAAATGTAACAACAATTTCTGGATCAGCCTTTTCCTATTCGCCGATTACACGATTTGAAATTCATCCATTAAACAAAATCTTCAGAACAGATGGAACCTCCATATTCACAGGTGACAACAACTCAACATTAGTTCGAAGATCTTCCGTATTAACTGCAGGATATGTTGTTCCTTCATTTGTGACAAAGCTAGGTGAATCTGCATGTGAGTTTTCTCCTTTACCTTCAATTACTCTTCATGATGAAATCACTTTTTCGGTGCCGGTCTCACTCAATTTATTTGTAATAGTAAAATGACCTCAATTCCTTTTGCATGTTTTCAAAGTTGTAAACAGCTTAAAAAAGTTGTACTTACAGAAAATATTACTAAGCTCGAAACCGGTGCTTTTCTTGATTGCCCTTCTTTATCAGAAATTAATTTACCAAATTCTTTGACTTACATTGGTGAGAGAGCTTTCCAATATAATCAAGCTATGCTATATCTACTTATTCCTCCGAATGTTAATTATATTGGTCCAGGTGCATTTGGAAATACTAATAAAAATCTTGTCATTAATACATCATTGAATACGTACTGTTATTCCAGTGATGGTATGCTTATCATTAATCAGCAGACAGTTTTGAGTGAATATTTTGGTTCGGATTCCAAGAAAGATCTTCATGTTCCATCTACATGCAACAAAATCAATGCATATGCATTCCAAAATAAACAACTGAAGAGTATGTCATTTGATACCAATCCATCATTAGATGTTGAATCCTCAGCATTTCAAGAATCAACAATCCAATCGTTTTCATTTCCATCCGGTCTCAAATCTATCAAACAAAACGCATTCCTCAACTGTAAATCTCTTATTAGTGTCACATTTCCACAAGACTGCAAGTTGAGTATTATCTCATCCAATTGTTTCCAGAAATGCAACAGTCTTAGTGTTCTCACCCTGCCTCCATCGATTCGTACCATCGGAAGCTATGCATTTTGTGGATGCAAATCCATCCGCGACATTGGTCTCCAAAACACGCAACTTGTCAGCATTGGTACCAAATCATTTTACCAGAGTTCCTTACGCACCGCCATTCTTCCATCCACCGTTACCTCTATCGATATCTCAGCATTCGAAGAGACATCGTTGACATCATTTTCTACCTCATGCCGTTCTATTCCTGATGGTTGCTGTTTGTCATCACCCGACTTGTCTAGTGTCACACTTAGTGAAGGTGTCGAACTGATTGGCCAGCGTGCATTTGAGAGCTGCAACATCGACGAAATCCTGCTTCCTAAGTCGATCAGTGTCATCTCAGAGTTCTGTTTTTCCAACAATGAACTTCTTTCTAAGTTCAGCATCTCAGTTAACAGCAGCTTATCAGAAGTTCGCAGTGGTTGTTTTGTTGGGTGTCCACTTCTTAAGAAGATCACACTGTTCCCGGACGAAGGGAAACTTCTATTTGGTAACGGTGCTCTTATGACATTCGACCAGACCAAGCTTTACACATTCCTTCCATCGAGCGACATCCGAACATTTGTTGTTCCTATGATGATGAAATACATCAATCCTAAATCATTCTTCAAGTGTGATAAGCTTGTTCGTGTCCTGTTCAACGGCAACTACATCAACACTATTGGCTCGGGTGCATTCATGGGCTGCAAGAACCTTAACTTCATTTTTGTTAGTTCACCTAGCATCGAGAACATCGGCACTGATGCATTCAGCGACTGTCCTAATCTTGAAAAGTGTGGCACATTCAGCATTCCTAACGAACTTAAAAGTCTTTTCCTCTCTAAAGGTGTCAAATCTATCTCATTGAAAGAAGACTGTGTTTCCGACTGCAGAAGTGTTATTGCGAACAACTATGGACACTTCTCTATCACTCAAATTTCTGTTTTTATTTCTATGATATTATAAACAATAAAAATGAATTAAATTTAGATTCAACTATGAAAATACTATAAATAGTTTTAGAAATGATAAAGTTTAGTTAATGTAATATAATATAATCGAATATTCATTGCTTCCAACAACAATGGAAACTTCTCTATAAAGCAAATTTTTGTTTTTGTTTCTCTGATATTGTAAATATTAAGTGTGCACTTACCATTTTCTGACACACTCTCAAATTGCCTGTTTAAGGTTTTATTTTCTAATATTCTTCTCACCTGTATTCCGATTTTTGAGCGAATGTCAGAAAGTGGTAAGTGCACCCTTAAAATTTGGAATAATATGTTGTAATTTTTAGCCTTAATTTTTTATTTTTAATCAATGTATCAGGAAATTTTTGTGGATTTTGAATACATGATGGCCCATATCACCAATTATATTAATGATGGTAATTTGTTTTATATTTTTAGGATAGAAGATATCCTAAACAAATAATTATGGATAGACTCCTCTCATTTTTGCAGCTAGCTATGGTAATCTTGAATTTGGTAAATACTTAATCTCTGTTGGAGCCAATATTAAAGCAAAGAATGAATCTACTTCACTCATTTATGCAGCCTATAATAATCGTTGAGCAGTTATTCAGTATTTTATTTCTGTTGGA
Organism: Trichomonas vaginalis G3; assembly: GCF_026262505.1. Classification (NCBI taxonomy): domain Eukaryota; phylum Parabasalia; order Trichomonadida; family Trichomonadidae; genus Trichomonas; species Trichomonas vaginalis. Next base: position 5,468,018 of record NC_067204.1, on the reverse strand, counting down.
GCTGATAAAGAAACAAAAGATAATTCGGGAAACACTCCACTTATATGTGCTTCAAAATATGGCCATCTTGAAATAGTTCAATGTCTAATCTCTGCTGGAGCTAATAAAGAAACAATGAATATAAATGGAGAAACGCCCCTCTTGGTTGCATTTGGTAATGTAAAAGACTATCTAATATCTCTTCAAACTTAACATATATAGTATGGATTAACAAAATGAAATTGTCCAAAGTAACCATCGTTATTGAAATGGTTGACTTTGCTTCTATATGGGAAATCAATGTCAAAATTATCATGAAATTGTTTTCCCGCCTTACAATTTCAATCATGCTTGTCAAAAAATGCTCAAAAATCGAAAACTCTTAATTTCAATCAATCTTTGGTCAGTTTCCAAGCATATCACAAAAACAGTTGATTCATTAATGATCTAAATATCGAGGCATCTGAATTGAATACTAATAAAAAAACATAGATGTAAATTACATAAAAAACAAACATAAAAAGATTTTAATTCTATAAAAAATATAAACAAAAAAACAATAATAAAAAATAAATAAAAATGATTATTTTGATAATAAAGATTCCATTTCTTCATCTGAAGCGATGTAACGAGCGACAGAAACAAGTTCATCCAAATCGAAGTTTCCAAGAACACTTTCCATTTCTTTGTCATTTTTACATTCACTGAATTTCTGCAAGATTTCTTTGACATTTTGTTGTGTCTTCTGTTTATCTTCTTTCTGTGGTTTCTTGTTAATAATTGAAGGAGGTCTTGAAGAAGGTGGAGTTCCTGTTCCTCTTGTTTCAATCATCTGATCAATTGGAGCAATGATTGCAGAGTTATCATCTCCGAATTGCAAACTAACAAATCTATACTCGAAAGATCGAACCCAACCTACATCAGCGAATGTAACTGTCTTTCTCTGTTTCATGATCCATTGGCCGTTGTTTTGTGTGCTGTTTTCATTCCTCATTCTCTTCATTCTTTCTTGGCCTTGTTTTCTATCATTTGCCTCCAAATTCACACATCTTTGGAGAATCAAAATGTGTTGTGGCTGTGTCTTAAACAGCTTTATTGATGCACGACTACAATCTTGTGGAGAAGCCTTTTTTGTTGTCAAAAGAATAATTAGTTTTTGAACAAACTCTGATAAAGCTGTTGCTTGGTCAACAGTTTTGAACATCTCCAAAGAATTGTTATCCATTGGTTTGCAGCCACAATATGAAGCCATGACTGAATCAAATTGTACAGATATGTTCGGATCAATAACAGGTTTCATCATTTTTGGCAAAACTGTCACGTTTCTGACAAAAAGATTGAATTCATGGTCATTTGTGTAAGAACTCAAAGTTTGGACGAAAGTCATTGTCTTTCTCTCCAAAATCTGAAGTCCGTCGTCTTTAACGGTCTTGTTCTGACGAGAATTAGATTGACTTGACGTTGCACGAAGTTCAGGAATCGTTTTCGGTTGAGGTGAAGCGGTTATCGGTTTTGTCAGACCTTTTCTTTTCATGTTATTGATTCTGACTTGCATGAAACCGACATTGTTTGAACTAATGTGTCTTTTATCGCCTCCTCCGAATGAAACGACTTTTTCTTCATCTTCAAAGTGCAATCCTCTGTTCTGGAAACCAGCAGAAAATCTGTAAACAGGTTGATAATGATGATTCGCCATAAAACGATTGGAATCAACTGTTGTAGTTGGTCTTTTAGAAACAGTATTTGTTCCGTTGTTATAAGTGACTGTTGTGAATTTGTCGCCTTCAAGGATAGCGTTATAAACAGTTTGGTCCATCTCTTTTCTGTCAGGAATAACAATTCTCGCTGGTTTCTTAAATGTTTTCGCTTTGAATATTTCATGTTTCTTTTGGACTTTCGGCTTCGTGATGTTTGTTGTTACGAAAACAGGAGCATCGTCAATCTTCTTCTCAGGGAGATCGAGTTCTGGGACGTAGTTAGGATCAACTTCGACCAAAGGACCTTCTTCTGTTCCGAATCTTTCGAGAATTGAATTTTCGAGCATTTTGAAAACAATTTTATTGACTTCTTTCAACGCGTGGTCTTTCAACTTCTTCTTCCTGATGCGCTTCGTTGTTCCTTCATTAACATTTGAAGAAGGATGAGTGATAGAACTGGATTGACTTTCACTTTTTGTGGCACTTTTTGTGTCAGAAAATTTCATTGAATTTTTACCATGAGAAATTTTAACTTTTCTCTTATTCTTTTTAACTTTCTTCTTAACTCTTTTCTTCTCACCATCAACTTCTTCTTCTGAATACTCGTAATCATAGTCGTACTGGTATTCGTATTCATCGTATTCGTAACCAGAATCGCTTTCTTTTTCTGAATTTTTTTCTTCTTCGGCTGCGTCGATGTCGACATCATTGAGGTTCTCGTCATTGTCACTCAGTGCCTCTTCAATGTCTTTCTTTTCATTCATCAAATCATCACGATCTTCGTTGATTTCCTCGTTGTTTGAATCGTTTTCGTCATCGGAATAATCACTTTGTTCTTCTGAACTCAAACCATCTTTTCCTTTCTTAGTCATGAATTTCCTTGAATTATACTTGACTTCATACTCTTCGCCTTCTTTTTCTTCATCTGAGACTTTGTTACTTTTTGATTTTCTGTCACTTTTTGCTTTAGATTTTTTCAATTTTTTCTTTTTGTATCTGTATTCACCCAAAACATTTGTAATTCCGAAAGAATTTCCAACAGTATCGAGTCCAATTGCTGCGTTTGCCCTTCTAGAAGTTATTTCATCTTTGATTCTCTTTCTCAATGTGTTTAATTTCATGAATTGGTTGGCAGAAACGGTTTTGCCAAACAAAATTGAGAGGAAATCTTGGTATTTTTTTGTTTTCATTGTGTCTTCAGGGTCATCCAATTCCGAAAGAGTTTTCATTGTTTGGAATTCTTCTTCCTCATTGTTTTCTTCGACTTCTTCCTTCAAAGAAGACTTACGACCTGTTTGACGTCCTGTTCTTTGTGACAAACCAAGTAAATCATCACTTTCTTCGTCGATTTCCTCGTCAATTGTTTGTTCTTCTTTGTATTCATCTTTGTCTTCGAAAGGAGGCAAATTTTGAAAAGAAAATCTCGAAATTTTTGCACTGGAAGACAACAAACTCGCGAAACTTGATCCGAAAACCATTGATTGCTGGAATCTCGCTTCACTTAACATTTCTTTGGCTGCTTGAGACATTTCCAAAGCGTTCAAAGGAATGTTTTCATCATCGGAGTCTCCTTTCTCTTCAACATTGTATTCGAAATCGTTGGAGAACTTAACGAGCTGTACATTCAAAGAAGGAGTGCCTTTTTTGTACAAAGGAGGAAAGATTCCATTCAATCTTTGGTTGATTCCGGTTTGTGGTCGGATTTCCACTTCACTTTCTATCGTCTTTGTATTAAATGACTCGTTATGGATATTGGAAACTGTTGATCTCCTTCTTGCCTCGTTCGATGTCTGCTGGTTCAGAATTTTCAGATGTTTTTTGTCACTTTTATTTGCAGCAGACATTTTCAATCTGTCATCAGCGATTTGTTTCCTTATTTGCTTGAGTTGTGACTTAAATGAATAAGGAACAGATCTGACACCTTGCACAAGAACGAATTCAGGAACATTGTCAGCAGGTTTGATGCTGGAAAGTGGTAAAATTTCTTCAACTTTTTTCAATAAATTTTCTTGAATTTTGTACGGTTTTTGTAAAGTTTTGAAAAAAGTTGATTTCTTTTCAAATTCTTTTGCTTCGTTATGGGAGTCATGTGACAACATAATGATGTTATCATTGTGCATGAACATCTGTCTATTCCGGAACATTCGAATTTGGTTTTCATTCTGTAATTTGATGATTTGTCTCCATTTTTCTTCACTTAAATATCCCATCATCGATAAATTGTTCATGGAAGTCATATACAACCGTTTAGTACGTTCAGGAATACTCTCCGTGTTCTTCTGTGACTCCATCTTAGCTTTGTACAATAATATAATTCTCTTAAAAAGTGACGGATCACTTTTCATTTTTTGCCAAGCTTTTGTGAAGACTTCTACTTGTTGTAGAGGAGTTTTTGTCTGTGCGAGTTCATCCTCTATCTCTTTATCGTATGATAATAAATAGAATTCGCCTCTTGGATCGTTTTTTGTCATGACAGTTTCGTATATCTGCATCGACTCCATTTGGAAGGCTTTTGAATTGAAGGATTGGTTGATAATTGTCCTCTGCTTGGCCTTGCGAAGAATCTCAAACGCTTTCTTCTTTAATGGGTCGTATTGCGAAGCTCTGATATCTGCAAAAATAAAATGGACCCAGAAACGTCTTCCGCGAACAAATCTGCGCCATTCATGGAAGGAAAGAGCTAATGCGGCATTGTCTGGCTTCTTCAAGAGAGTAAAAGCTAAATATAACGATAATGACATGTTATTTGCCAATTTCATGTTGCCATTGATCTCTATCGCTTTTTCTATTTTGACATTCTTCATCAATGCGTTAAATGATGTTCTTTTCTTGAGATAAGATGATCGATCGACAAAAGTCTTGAAAAGCATCTTATTATACTTCTTGCTTTGTACTAATGTCCACCAATTAAAAATTACACTTCTTTCAAGCCTCATTTTCGACTTCTTCTGGTCCATAAATTTTGTCCAAGCTGCATTTCCGAGTTTAAGGATTTGTCTGTCTCTAAATACATCGGCTTCCTTAACTATATCGTCTTGGATGCGTCTGTTAACCATTTTGTTGGATAATGATGTAATTACTCTTCTTTTTAATGTTTTTTTGAAAATTTGAAGGGCATCTTCGTAAACTTGAGCTCGATTCTTCTTTCTCTTGATGATATTTTCCCACTGCGGGAAATTCGAAGTTGTATATTGCTTCTTCTTTAATAACGTATATTTGTACCAAACTTCGAATGTAGTATATAAAGAACCGAACTTACGGACGCAAAGAGAATCGTATCTAGTTATCTTTTTCTCGTATTTGCTTCGCTGTTTAAGGATCCTCCACTCAGTAAATACTTTTGAAAGTAATGGTTTAGCGCATTGCCTTGTGAATTTTATCAGTATTTGGTCGTTTTCCGTTGAAGGAATGAACATTAAGTTTGTTGCTGTGAAAAGTTCGAAAGATGACTTTTTAACACTGATATAAAGATCTCTCCACGTGATTTTGTTCTCGTTTGTCTCTTCATAGTATTGTCTGCGTTTTTCTCCACCTACATATGAGTTTAAAAGGAGTAAATTGAAGATTGGACGCTCTCTTTTTAGTCTTAATTTTCTAAAATTGAAAAGAAACTTTCGAAAATGCTGATGAACTTTCCATATTCGCCATTGATTCTGAATCGTAGAAGCAGCGATGTCTCTGAGAGTCTTATGATCAGAAACAATTAATTCTTGCTTCAAATCGAAGTAAGATTTCTCTGCGGTTTCAGCCCTGAGTATATCAGGTGGTGCACCATCAGCCTGAGTATCATAATCGTCAAATGTGTTGACCACATCTGGCGAAAAAGTACTCATTTCTTTTTTATCAAGGAAAAAAAACGATAAAAAGCTATTTAAAATTTTGTTGATTTGATTTTTACACGGAAGCTCTGGAAATATGATAATGCAATAGCTTAGTGCATATAAGCCCTGAATTGTGGTTCGTCATAATTCGTTGCGGGTTTTTTAAAATTCCAAAATCCAGAATATGCCATTATTTTCTAATATAATATATAAAAATCATTGCCTGCTTATGTATAAATATTTCTCGATGATTCATCTCCAATATAAACAAAAATACAAAATATATGTTTGCAAGGATAACACATAGCACGATAGAGGAAAAATACATGGTTCATCTGGAAGTTCCAAGCTCAGTCGTAGGAGCTGACGATTATATATTTGTATGATTTTTCTAACCAATCAAAAAAAATCAAATACATATGCATCTGGAAGTGAATTCTTATTGACATTATATTTAAATCACATAAAAATCATAAAACTATCGAAGGTTTTGGAAATAAGTGAATAAGGCACATCAAATCAGTGAAAAATTGTTTGGAAAAAATCAAAAAGTGACAAAATGATTGATTCATATAAAGAAGATGATTATATTAAAGAATTTAACGAAGGAAACGAATTAGGCAATTATATTAAGATGCAAAATGAGCCAGAAATCGATTCATATTGGGAAGATCCTGAAAATTTTTCGCAAATTTGTCGATTTATTGATGCTCTTCATGATACTGATTTAAAAGATCCAGAATATGAAAATCCGGCTAAAGATTATCTTTGTAATATACATCAAATTATCGCAAATCATGTTTTACCAAATTTACCTGAATTTCAAGAGTTTGAAATCCCTAATTTGATCAATTTCCTGCTTACAGAACTCATGGAGCGTAAATCTGTTAACAAAGAACTTACTCAAGCATGCTTTTCCATTGCAGTTGACATAACTCGAAGTCATTCATCGTATATCAGTGATTTACTGGCAGGAAACTATCTTAATGTGTCTCAGTATTTCATTACAAATGCTCACAGAGCATTTTTTTCATTAAGAAGACCTCAAAATCAAAAATTAAGTTCAATAAACAGTGTAGAAACGCAAATTATAATTTCATACATTAACATACTAATAAATCCTGTTTATGGATACTTAATAGGTCCAGAAATCGCGAAAACAGTTGTTCAAAGATATCTTCAATCTTATGACTTCGAACATGCACAATACTTACAGACATTTATTGCGCATTACATTGCCATTGCAAATGACATACAAATTGTCATTAATGAAATACATAATGCGCTAAGAATTTGGTTGGATCTGAAATTAGGGTATGAAACATATTATACAGGTAATATTCTTTATCAGTTAATTATTAAAGGCTACATAGACAAGTCAAATGTTGAACCAAAACGAATTTCAAATTGGATTAAAATTTCATGCGAAGAATGTCCAATTGTTTGCTTAAAAGTCATTTCAGTTTTGCTCAAAAATGTCCCAGAAGCGTTCAACAGTAAGTTTCTCCGCCCAGCAAATGTTGGAAACCTGATTGTTGAAATTATTCAGCAACATCATGATGAAAACACACTTAGACAAGCTTATTACGGTCTAGAAATGCTTGTTAGCCACTTCCCCACAACAATTCGTGAATATAACCATAAGGAAGTGATAATAAACTCATTTTCCATTTTGGATGAACTTCCTTTCCAAGCGAAAAATGCTTTTTATGAGTATTTCATTGAAGTTATGCTGCATTTGGAGCTTTCTGAAATGCCTGAAGTTGATTTTTCAAAAGTTATTTCGGAATTGCCAGAACAAATATCATCTTCCTCGGATAAAGATTCCGTGGATATATATGTTCGCTTTTTGTTAAAGATTGAAAGCCGGATTCGAGGAAATTTACTTTACGACGTTGGAATCATGACTGCTCTTAACGAAATTAAGGATGATGTCATAGATATATTAGATGATATGGAAGAAACAGATAATATCAACACTTTGCTTGATTTGTTGTCTAATGAACCTGAATAAACTTCTTTTGTTTGTTATTTTATTAAATTCAATTTTATTCATATTTTAAGTAAACATATATTAGTATTATTCGCTATTTGGTTAGCGCAAAGCGCCAACCAAATAAGAAAAAATTCAATTTTTCAAATAATTGATTATTTATTCACAGAAAAACTTATTGTTTGGTTATTGAATTACATTGAGAATCGGAATTCATCAAATGTGGCTTTCCGGAAAGCCATAAACTTAAGAGAGTTTGAATGAATTCATATCATGTAATCAATTTATATATTTTTTGCCGAAGGTGGCATTCTTGCCTGAAGAGCAAGCATAGCCACCTGAGGCTCGAAATTATATTAAATCAAATTTGATTTTTTATCATATAGAAATGTTGTAAGTTTGTGACTTCACACTATAGATCACCAAACTTTATTCATCTCAATAGAATTTAAAATAACAAGATATGCTTGTGTTATTTCATATATACAAACATATAAAAATTTTCCACAGATAAAAATTTTCCATCAATGTGTCCTTATAAAAAAATTATTAATGTCCGACCAAGACACTCACCCAAATAAATACAGTGAAATGTGTCTTTAAAAAAAATTATAATGCTGGTTATAAAAATTTGGTCGAAAATTTTTCCTAAATGTTAGTCACCGTTACGGTTTTTTCTTTGGGGGCGAGCTTGCGAGCCCCAAAAAAAAGAAAAAACCGTAACGGTGAGCTCACATTTCGGCATAGGTTAAGTCTAGGTTTTGCATTTTAAAATGTTTGTTACCTTATCTTCTTTCAAAAAGTGGCAAAAATTTGTTTGAAATTTGAAAAAGATATTTTTATTTGCATAAATGACATTCAACTAAGCTGTAGCATGATTCTTTTGCATGCTCTAGTTTTTTTCTCAGTTCAATCTCCTTCCATACTCTTGCTTGTACCAGTAAGATCGCACCAAAATTCTCAAAAATTAAGATCTCCAAATTTTATGTCCAACTCCAATTATCAAACGCCCTCATTAACGCCACTCATAGCCATCTTTCATGCATGAGAAATCGTTATTAGAAGATTTTTTACGGCTAATTATCTGATTCAATTCAGATCAATACTCAAAGCCCCATTATTTATTTATAAATCCTTGTTTGTCGCCTATGCCAATAAAAATTCTTTTTATATTTTAAACAATTTTTTTTCACTTTGGAAGGAGAAAGGTGACTAACATTTTAAAAATGCAAAAACCGACTAAACTATTTTAAAATTTTTCATGTCTGATCAAGATATTCACCAAAGTAAATACAGTGAATTGAGAAGTATATATAAATGCTACATCGATTCATATAATGCATTTTATAAGCTGAAAACTGAAAATGAAGAAGAAATGAACAAGATATACAAAATGATCAAAACAGAATTGATTGATTCAAAGAAACGTCTTCTTTATATTATTGTAAGTGACATTTTACGTATCATTCCGTATAATAATCGTTATACAAAAGCTTATTTATCTCTCGCCAAACTCATATATGATAATTATCAAGTAAACGAGGAAATTAGAGTTCCATTAACTGTGGGATACTTATTTTATAAAGAACATGGAATTAAATTAAACAAATCTGATGATTTCGAAAAAATTAAATCAGAAAACCTCCAAATTCATAAAGAAAATACAATTTACAGAGCAATTATGTATAATGACTTAGAATCATTCATTTCATTCACAGAAAGAGATGGATTCGATAAAGATCAAAGACTAAAAAGCAGTTTATATCCATATAATAGTGAATATTCATTACTTGAATTATGCTGTTACCACGGTGCAGTTGATTGTTTCAAGTTATTAAGAACGAAATTCAGCTCAGAAATAACTAAAACATGTCTTAGATTTTCATTTTTAGGTGGAAATCAGGAGATCATGAGTGAATGCTTGAAATATCATAAACCAGATGATGAATGCATGCAATATGCAATTATTTCACACAACATTGATTTTGTTACATTCTTGATGAACGAATACGATTTAGAGATCGATTTAGATTATTGCGGGATGTATAATAATCTTGAATCATTTTTAGTTTATTTCGATCAAACTAATGATTTTAACAAATGCTTTATTAATTCAACGTGGTACAATATTCCATCCTTACACGAATACTTCCTTTCACATAATATAAACGTCAATGAAAAAGATAAATATGGAAAAACTGCTCTTCATATTGCAGCAGAAAATAACAGTAAAGAAACAGCCGAACTCCTTATTTCGCATGGTATAAATATCAATGAAAAAGATAATGATAGAAAAACCGCTCTTCATATTGCAGCATTAAATAACAGTAAAGAAACAACCGAACTCCTTATTTCGCATGGTATAAATATCAATGAAAAAGAGAAATATGGAAAAACCGCTCTTCATTATGCAGCATTAAATAACAGTAAAGAAACAACCGAACTCCTTATTTCGCATGGTATAAATATCAATGAAAAAGATATAGATGAAAAGACTGCTCTTCATTGTGCAGCAAGTAATAATTTTAAAGAAACAGCCGAACTTCTTATATCACATGGTGCAAATATCGATGAAAAAGATATATATGGAGAAACTACTCTTCATTGTGCAGCATGTAATAATTTTAAAGAAATAGCCGGACTTCTTATATCACATGGTGCAAATATCGATGAAAAAGATATATATGGAGAAACTGCTCTTCATTATGCAGAACGTAATAAAAGTAAAGAAACAGCCGAAGTTCTTAGATCATATGGTGCAAAATATTAGTGTTTCTATATAAGATATTTATTGTTTAATGATAATCTTGTTAACAATAAATTATTTATAGAATTTAAGTGGAGAACTTTGATATTTTTTCCACGTCATAGTAGCTTCACTTTTTGAATATGAACTCTATATTGATTCTTGCTAGAAACCAGAAAAATTAAAATTTTTCAATCTTTGGCTCATTAAAAGTACCTTTTCGAAAACAAAAAATACGATCATTAACTCTTATATACGAAAAAAAGAGATCTGACATTGTGTCAGATCTCAGTAAAAGTGACATTTACATGTCAAAAAAATAGAATGAGTTTAAGTAATTAAAATTGAGGGTGAGAGTAGTATTGTATGAAATAATATCTCTCACCCTCCAATTCATCCTATGGCGCCGAAAAAATTTTGGTGAAATGCGACCACATTTCACCAAAATTTCTCGGCGCCATATAGAGAACTAGAGCCTGTGAGGTACTGATACTATCCATGTACCTCGCAGGCTCTAGTTCCAAGCCAAAATGGCTAAAAATTGCCCGCAATTGTTCACATTGCGGGCAATTTTTAGCCATTTTGGCTGGGAATTGGAGGGTGAGAGTAGTATTGTATGAAATAATATCTCTCACCCTCCAATTCATCCTATGGCGCCGAAAAAATTTTGGTGAAATGCGACCACATTTCACCAAAATTTCTCGGCGCCATATAGAGAACTAGAGCCTGTGAGGTACTGATACTATCCATGTACCTCGCAGGCTCTAGTTCCAAGCCAAAATGGCTAAAAATTGCCCGCAATTGTTCACATTGCGGGCAATTTTTAGCCATTTTGGCTGGGAATTGGAGGGTGAGAGTAGTATTGTATGAAATAATATCTCTCACCCTCCAATTCATCCAAAGGCTAATATTTTCTACATTTCCATAACATTCATTTCAACGGAAACTCATTCAAAATTCTATATATTTAATTTTTCAATCTTATTCAATTTCATATTCAAAATTAATTTGAATTACATTCAAAACATTTATACCTTATTAATAACATAATATCATTTGTTATCAATATACCAATTCGGCTGTTCTAATTTTGGATTCCCATTCATAAATTGATCAATCTATATTGAAACTTATTCAAATTATTTTCTTATTGATAATAAAGATGGTAAAAAAGAGAAGGAGGGACAAAGTGAAGAATATGAAGGTGGATATGAAGAAGAATATGAAATAAATTATGAAGAAGATAATGATGAATAAAATATCACTTTTTATATTTTTGACACGTAAAGTTGTCACTTTTCTGTCAAACTGTTTTTATCGTTTTCGTATATAACATTAACGACGTATGATCTTTGATCTATATTCGTAGAATCAATTGATTTGGAGTGATTAGCAAAAAATCTTGTCAATTTAATGCATTTATTTTCATACTCAAATATTATCATTTGATAGATGAAAATTACCAAAAATAATCGATTTTTAATGTTATAATCCGTTTTCAAAAAAATACGACTTTTTTATTCCTAAAATTTTATGCTTCGATTTGGGCCAAAATACCTCTAATTTGGTTTCCATTTCTTTCAATAATTGCAACGCTTATCCTTCTCCTTACACTTAATGCTTTCTTCACTTCTTGGTGAATTTCAACCAAAAAATTTCTAACTGCATCAAGAAGTCTAAGTCCATCCACAGTTCTTTGTAACTCTTCTAAATGCTGTATTAAAACAAACAGAACATTCAATACAGCTTGTAACTCTTTGGAGTTTAAAGTATCTTGAAGATCAATTAATTCCTTTGTCATCATTATAATATCTTTAGCTTGCTGTTTTTGATAATGCTGCACTGCTAAAATCTGTGCTGCAGTTTCTACAGAAATTCCTGATGAAGATGATGAGTATCTTCTTCTGCTAGGTTCATACGATGACCTTTCACAATGTTCACAAGTAAGTACAATACACACGCATAGAAGACCAATACCAATTAACACTCCAAATGATACTAAAACTGCTCCCCAGTTATCCATTTATTTAATTATAATTTAATAAAAGTCGTTTTTGTAATTTATAATTTAATAAAAGTCGTTTTTGTAATTTTTGAATTTTTCTATAGAATTTCTGTGATTGATCTGAATACCGAAATTAATTCCTGAAGTGATAGGAAATTTGAACTTCTTATCAAACTGAAAATTGAAATAAAATTTTGCCAAAATGGAATTTCTGGAAGAAATTTTACTTCTATTGGTGTATATGGATATTTTATATTATTTGGATTTCAAACCACAAAATCAATTCAATTTTTTTAAAAAAAAATTATAATGCTTGAATATTTTCATTCAAAAAATGTTGAAAAGAAACAATTCATTAAGCGCGTTTGGTGTGTCAGTATCTCCTTTTTTTTCTTGGAAAGAGTAGCAATAGAATCCAAAGTGGCTGTGCCAGAAAACAAAAAAAATGTCAGTTTTCCATGTTAGAACTTCTTTCTTGACCTACTGGATACATGAGATCTCAACTTGATGAGAAAGTGGTATATTGAGTAACTTTCCTACTCTGTATTATAGAAAAAAGCAACAATCGTATAAAAAAGCGCGTTCACGAAAAGAATCAATATTAAAAACTTAGCTAAAGAATCTTCTGAAGGAAGAATGCTTTATCACACCTTATGAAATAAAAAATCAATCATCTCTATTTAATTCTTTATCTTTTTCATTTTTATATGCACCGCGTGAAATAAGAAGTTCTGATGTTTCTTTATGATTCTCTGTGCATCTTTAACGTTTTCATTATAGCATATGAGAAAATTTAATCTGTATATATTGATTTATTAGAAAAATATTTATTATCTGTACATAAAATTATTTACATTGTTATGATAATGTATAGAAATGCATGAGAAACTGGTAAATTCATGCAAGATTTGAGAGTTTTACAATAATCGATAAAATTCGAACTGTATGGTTGAAAACCAAAAGGTACTGGTAGTTCAAATGGACTTAAGCCAAAATTCAATGTAATATTATCTTGATAAGGGTAAGTTCTTGGTTGGGCTTCACTTACATAAGCATTCCATTTATAAGGTTGGTTTTTAAGAACATTGAACTGATATCTTCGGATTTCTTTGGCAGATTGGACAAAAAACAAATTTGAATCTATATCAATTCCAATTCCATACGTTTGATTCTCTTTAAAAGATGTGGCATTCATAGATCCATATTCGGCGACTTCAGATGAGTAGATGTACGGCGGATAAAAAATTACCCCATCGCCTGAGTTATTATAATAGTATTTGTAAGAGAAGTATGAGATACCTTCGAAATTACCAGGAATGGCAGAGCCTGCTGTGAACATGAAATGACCGCCATTATGATGGACTTCGAAATACCATCTGCCATGATTAACTTGTTTTTTCGAGTAAACTACATTTTTGCTATTAAATATGCATGTAAGCCCATCGCAAGTGGCACCATATATATCTATCAGGTAAGGTTTTTTAAATAACCTTTTACATGAAAAGTGACTTCATATCAACTATATTTGATTATCTTTCTTTGGAATATAAATTGCATTCATACGAATATATATACTTTCTTGTCATCAATTGATTTGTAGTTGATAAACTTAGCAGAAGACAACTTTTTTTGCATTTCATTGTTAATATATGCTATTATGTTTTTTATTTTCTCTGTTTACAATACGTCATATAATCTTACATATTGGGTTTAACTGTGATTGATTGTTTTTCTTTCAATAAATGTGCATTAAAAGTTTTATATTTGAATTATTTTATAATTCATTATTTGTCAAATTAACTTTTGACGTGAAAATTTTAATCTTTCTTTGCAGTTGTTTTGTATTGAATAGTCAATTGCTGTTTTACAAAAGTAATTCGATTGATTAAGATCGATTTGATGATAAGTAGAATATTGCGGGTCTTGTCCATACTGAGGTCAGAATTTTTTGATATATACTTCTCATAGTCTATCTACCAATTGCTACTCTAGATCATAGAAAAAAATGTACAATTGTAAAAAAAATATTTATTTATTTATTTTTTTTAATTCTTTCCCAAAAAAGAAGAGATGAATCTGTTGAAGGAAGAATATTTTATTGCACCGTGTGAAATAAGAAATTCTTCCATTTCTTTACGATTCTTATCAACTGCATAATTAAGAGCGGTTTTTCCCTCTCCATCTTTCTCGTTGATATTCGCACCGTGAGAAATAAGGAGTTCAGCTGTTTCTTTACTGTTTTCCGAGGCTGCATAATGAAGAGCGGTTTTTCCATTATTATCTTTTTCGTTGATATTCGCTCCGTGAGAAATAAAGAGTTCTGCTGTTTCTTTATTGTTTTTCAATGCTGCATAATGAAGAGCGGTTTTTCCTTCTCCATTTTTCACGTTGATATTCGCACCGTGGGAAATAAGGAGTTCAGCTGTTTCTTTACTGTTTTTCGTTGCTGCATAATGAAGAGATGTTTGTCCGTATTTATCTTTTTCATTGATATTCGCGCCATGCGAAATAAGATGTTCAGCTGTTTCTTTGAAATTGTTTTCTGTTGCATAGTGAAGAGCGGTTTTTCCATATTTATTTTTTTCATTGACATTTGCACCGTGTGAAATAAGAAGATTGTATGTTTCTTTATTGTTTTTCAATATTGCATGATGAAGAGCGGTTCTTTCATATTTGTCTTTTTCATTGATATTCGCATCGTGCGAAATAAGAAGTTCAGCTGTTTCATAACAATTGTATTCTGCTGTATAATGAAGAGCGGTTTCCCCATTATTATCTTTTTCATTGATATTTGCGCCATGTGAAATAAGAAGTTCAGTTGTTTCATTATTGTTTTCCAATGCTGCATAATGAAGAGCGATTTTTCCTTGTCCATCTTTTTCATTGATGTTTGCACCATGAGAAATAAGAAATTCGGCTGTTTCTTTGGGACAATTATTACATGCTGCGCAATGAAGAGGGGTTTTTCCTTTATTATCTTTTTCATTGATATTAGCACCATGCGAAATAAGAAGTTCGGCTATTTCCTTACTATTCTTTTCTGATGCACTATGAAGAGCAGTTCCCAGATCAGTATCTCTTTCGGAGATGTTTGCACCATGTGAAATAAGAAACTCGAGCATTTCGGTATTATTATTGCGTACAGCATGATGAAGAGCAGTATGTTCAAATTCATCTTTTTCATTGATATTTCCACCATGAGAAAGAAAATATTCAGCAAGTGAAGGAACATTGAACATTGCAGAATAAATAAAACATTCGTTGGATGCATGTGTTTGATCGAAATAAACTAAAAATGCTTCAAGATTTTTGTGTATTCCGCAAACTTGTAAATTGATCTTTTCATTATATTCATTCATCAAGAATGCAACAAAATCAATGTTGTGTGAAATAATTGCATATTCCATGCAATATTCATTTGGTTTTTGATATTTCAAACATTCACTCATGATCTCTGGATTTCCTCCTAAAAATGAAAAAACAAGACATATTTCAGTTATTTTTGAGTCAAATTTTGTTCTTAAGAATTTGAAACAATCAACTGCTCCATAGTAACAGCATAATTCAAGCAATGTATATCCTTCAGAAAAATAGAGATGTGGATATAATTTGCTAATAAGAATTTGATCTTTATCAAATCCTTCTCTTTCTGTGAATGAAATAAATTTTTCTTTTTCATTATACATAATAGCTTTGTGAATTGTATTTTCTGCTTGAATATCGACATTTCCTGGATTAAATTTTGCAAAATTAGTTGACTTGTTTAATTTAATTCCATACTCTTTGTAAAACAAGAAGTTTGAAATAGGGTTAACATTGCTAATATCTTTGACTTGATATTCATCAGAGATGAGTTTGGCAAGAGTTAAATACGACTTTGTATAGCGATTATTATATGGGATCATATCTAAAATATCTCTGATAATGTTTTGAGGAAGATGTTTCTTTGATTCAATCATTTCTGTCTTAATCATTTGGTAAATCGAGTTTAAATCTTCTTCTTTTTTTCGTTTTAAGCTAATACAATGCAGTGTATGCATCGATGTGGTATTTGTAGATACTGCGTAAATCGCCATATTTATTTTGTTGAATGTTTTGATCAGACATCAAAAAATTTAAATATATATGTGAATTCTACAATTAAAAATATCTTTAAAATTCAATAGAAGATAAAAATTATGTGCAAAATTTGTGGAAAACACTGATCTCAAAGATTTCGGATTGAATTTATGAAATTTGATTAATTCTAAATATATGAAATGTCATGACAACAAATGTAATGTTGAAGCTATAAAAAAAGGCAATACCAAAATATCCCATGTCATTTGCATTTGGTTAGCTAGGTTGTTGTTTATTTTCCTGCACAATAAATTATATGTTTAATAAAGTGATTATTCAAATGAGTTACTCGTAGAAAAAAGCAGAATTTATTCAAATAGAAGTGTATCAACTCTCACCAACATATCTAAGCTAAATTTGTTTCAATTATTAATGTCTATCAATAGGAGACTATAATAATGGAGTTTTACCTATATATTGCCTCATTATTTTCTGGATCATTTGATCAAATTTCCCTTAATACTTTTACTTTTGCCTATTTATATATTAGATAATGCATGAAAATCAATAGAAAAGGATATGTATGACTTTGATCATTTATATTTGATATTTCGTGAAACGAATAGCAATTCTTCAAAATTTTGATTGTAACAATAAAAAAAAAAAAAAAAAAAAAAAAGGTAGTGGGGCTTCCAGGCACTTCGTGCCCTCTAGCCCCCCGTCACTTTTCTGTAGCTTTTCAGGGAAAAAACATTTTTATTGTATATAAAATGAATTTTACAAAACCACCGTTACCCTTCTTTGGAAATAAGAGTAGATGTAAAGATATTCTATTGAGAGAACTTAAGAAACTACCGAATGGTCTAACATTTGTAGACTTGTTCGGTGGAAGTTTCTATATATCTCATTTGTGCCATACAATATTTCCTGACTCAAAGATTATATGCAATGACTTCGACAACTATATGAACCGTCTCAAACATATACCAGACACAAACAATATATTGAAAGCGTTAAAAGAAAAGATACCTATAGGTAAGATGGAACGTATACCATTAGATAAGAAAAATACTGTCAGAGAGGTTTTGAAAAAGGCAGAGTATATTGACTGGGATAGTATATCTGCTAGACTATTATATAGTGGTGCTATAAGAGTTCATGACATTGAAACACTTATGTCAAAAGTTTTATATCTTAACTATACAAATGTTTTCAAAGAGAACATAGAAAAATATATTGAGGGTATAGAGTTTGTGAGATGTCATTGGACAGAGTTGTATGAAAAATATAAAGACAAGGAAAATGTTTTCTTTATAGTGGACCCGCCGTTCTATAACACATGGGATTTTCAATACCAAGTAGACTGGACTTTGAGAGACTCTTTAGAAACTTTAGACGTTTTACATAACCATCCATGCTTTTACTTTACATCCGATAAAAGTGGTTTGGAAAGTGTCATGAGATGGTTAGAGGACATACATGACTATGAGTTTAGATACGATAAGATAGAATATGAGAGAGGTCCTATAAACTGGAGAAAGTGTCACAACAAAGAAATTTTATTGGTAAGTAAATGTGGTTTGAAATAGGACTACTTGTTTTAGGTTTTTTCCATTGTGTCATTTACTTATTTGACGTGGCAGAAAGATATAGAGAATATGAAGATGAACCAATGCCTGCAAATGTCCAGCATATGTACTCGTAAGAGATATTTTTATCTAATATTAAATGGACGCACAGAACTTAGCGAATGCACAGCAACCTGGACAACCAAACCCAGAGAATATTCCAAATGAAGTTAGAATACAAACTGCAATGGCAAACTATGGTCAAGTGCCAACAGATGTACAAATGCAAACTGCCATGTCAAATGACGCTGCGTTAGGTTTGCCACCATGGTATGCAAATATGAGATGGAAAGAGTTTTATACAAACCCTGAAGTGGGATATAAACAACTCTATGCAGATGACGCGAACACAGGAGTTGACCCAGAGTATGTTTTCTACCAGAGGAGAAATAGAATGTATGAGCTCCAGTTAAAGAATGCTATGGAACTCAGAAGGAAACGTAAGAGACTAGGTGGACATTAGATTTTTACATATAGTAAAATGGGTTTCTTTGGAAGAATAGGAAACTTCTTTCGAAATGTTGGAAGAGGTATATGGAATGGAATAAAATCTGTCGGAAGAGGAATTTGGAACGGAGTCAAAAATATTGGCAAAAGAGTAGGTCAGTTCGTTGGTATTATACCTAAAGACCCTGAACCAGAAGAACAAGCTCCTGTAATACAACAGCCTGAACCTGCACCACAGTCAAGTTGGCAACCACAACCGGTATATTAAAAAGTTATATTTTTACCGTTCGATAGTAGTTGTATATGAAACTAAGTTCTAAGTAAAACGCGTGGTATAATGGAATTATTCTCTTTCTTCCATCTGTAGTAAACCATACTTGAAAGTCTGAAATACTTCCACTTGGTGGTTCGTATAGCTTTGTAGGTTTTTCGTAAAAGTCATTTGCCAAGCATAAAAAAGAGTTTTGTGCACCAGAAAATGAAGCATGAACTATAATAGCGTCAGAGTCGAAAACATTTTCATATGTTCCATTAGGGTTTGAGACTTCATAATAGTCCGGGTGTACTGGATACCATGCAGACTGATTTAACATCCTCAAAAATCTATGCCATGCCAAGTTGTTATATTTTGTAGAAATATAAACGTTTTCTCCAAGGTCTTCTATTTTATTGAATTTAACAGTTGCATTTTTCCTGTCATATATAATATCGAGATGGTACTCTCCTTCGTCAATGTTATACTGGTTTGCATATTCGATATAGATGTCGTTTATTTTTTCTTGAAAAGCTTGAAGAGTTGTTTCTAAGTTTACAAGCAAATTCACTTGTAAAAGTTTTCCCTGTTCAAATTTCTCATACGTACGTTTTTCTTTGTTATAGTATCGAACTTCAAAAGCGACCGTAAATGGGAAACCATGTATGGCTTCTGAAATGAACTTCATTCTACGAAAGCCAATAGCTTTTGTGACGGATGGGTCTCTTAACCATCTTAACGGGTAGTCAAAACGATAGCCTTCATGCTTTACGGTCTCTGTCTCAAACTTTTGACCTACGTTAGTAAAAAGTTCATCTAATGGTTTAGTTGTAGCAACTCTTGAATTTTCTTTTTCTATTGAAAGCATATTTTATCTAGAATAAAAATGTCGAAAGAAACAGCATCTATGAGAGAAATACAACACAACCGACAACTCATTTTGCAAGCTCTAAATAAGAACACAACAAACTTTTCAAACTATTCTAAGATATCTGAGTCATTGAAAGAAGGAAACTTAAAACTGACATTAAACCCAATGACAGACGAGTTTCTGTTTCAAGACAGTAAGAACCATACTGTCTGTATAAATCCAACAAAAGGAACTTTAAACGAGAAACCTATATCTGAACTTCTTTTGAAAGCAGATGTTGGCAACAAAGCTGACAAAGAATATGTCATTGAAAAAGTTCAAGAAGAACATGACAGAGCAGATGCAACATATGCAACGAAAGAACATACTCATCCTGAACTAGCAGATAAAACATATGTTGACAATAAAATGTCAAGTGAAGTGACAAGAGCTGACAAAGAATATTCTAAAAAGACTCATATACATACCATTGCAAATATTACAAACTTACAAGAAACCTTAAACAGTAAAAGTGCCGTTGGACATACACATACCATTGCAAATATTACAAACTTACAAGAAACCTTAAACAGGAAAAGTGACGTTGGACATACACATACCATTGCAAATATTGCAAACTTACAAGAAACCTTAAACAGGAAAAGTACCGTTGGACATACACATACCATTGCAAATATTGCAAACTTACAAGAAACCTTAAACAGGAAAAGTGACGTTGGACATACACATACATCTTCTGAAATAACAGACTTAAACGTTAGCCTTGAAAATAAAGCAGATAAAACATATGTCAATGAAATATACCAAAGTTTGCTAGGAACAAAAAATATTGAAACTATTGTTGGTGACTTTTCTGTCAATGAAGAAAACAAATATTTTAGATGGCAGTTGGTACAGTCCTTAGAAAATGGTACACGGTATAAACTCATTCCGAAAAATAACAATGAAATGTATGTAAGCTATAAAAAGAACGATGGTACACAAGTTAAAGTTCCATTAGACAACAACTGTTACTTAAACATATATGGAGACGAACAAAAGAAATATTTAAGAGTTTATGAAATGGCAGATATGACATTGCCTGACCCAGCTCCAGCACCATACTATTATGACTATGGAGATGACGAAAGAACACCACATGTAGATGAACAAAAGCTAACATTATATTTAGATTTTTATAGATATAAAAGATATAATGCAATAGAAAAAACGAGAATAGTATACTATTCTACAGATGACAGAAATAAATATTATAGTCAAGACTTTACCTACCCTGAAAACATAAGATTATATTATAAAAATATTCTGACATGAACCAGAAGAAACCTGAAATAGTTGCACTATATTTTAAGTTCAAAAGAGACAATCCTATAATATCTCATATGTTTGATTTAATGAACCCAGTAGGTTCTATTTACACGTCAATGGAAGCAAGAGGTCCTCAAGCAATGTTTGGTGTTGGTGCATGGGAACAAATAGTCGACAGGTTTTTGTATTGTGCAAACTCTTCAAAGGAAACAGGTGGAAGTAAAACGATTTCAGGTGAAAACTTACCTGCACATAGTCACTACATAGATTTAAGTACATCTCAAGCAGGTTGGCATAAGCATAGATATTGGGATTGGTCAGGAATGACAAAAGGTAAAGGATATGATGTTAAAGACGACGTTAAGTTTGCTATAAATTGTTACTGGGATGACACGCAGGGAGAAGGAAACCATACACATTTCGTTTCAGGATATACGCAAACAACGGGACAGAGTAAAGACTACATGCCACCTTACATGACAGTTTACGCATGGTATAGAATTGCTTAGTCGTCATTTTCAACTTCTTTAGCATATTCGTCAGGAGTTGTCTTATATTTGTTAGGAACTGTCTTTGAAAGTATACCACCTTGAACTTTGACAAGTTTGAAACGAGGTCTGACAATAGTAGTTTTATCTTCTGCTTGCAGTGTGTACATTTTGCCATGTTTGCCTAAAACTTCATAATATTCTCTTGTATACTTTCTTCTATTTTTACGAACACGAATGCGAGTACCTGTCGAGTTCCCATTGTTGTCATAGTCAATAGTATTTTCATATGGGTCGCGTTTAGGTATTTCTATTTTTACTTTGTCGCCTTTCTTAAGTTTGAAGCCTGGCATTCTTTCTTGTTTGTCTCTTTTGACTAAACTATTAAATATATAGTCTTTCTCTAAGTCAGGGTTGTTTTTCATTTCTTCGGGGGAGTGGTTTCCCAAACCTTTTTGTTTACGGCTATTGTAAATATTTAAAACTTGTCTCATCTTTGCCATGGAGAAGTGTCTATATTTGTCGTCATATGACATTTCATTTGCTTCACCACCTTGTGGTTGGTTTAAGTCTCTTAAGATTTTTATACAACTGTCAATGACACCAAGAGCAGAATGGTTTTGGTCGACAATGAAATATTGGTTTACATTTTTTGAACGCAGATAGTTTTTAATATCGTCTGATTTGAAAGAACTTTCACAGTCAGATGTCAGTTTTGTTGGATGGTATTTGTCAACGAATATTGTCAAAGCAGTTTTCACATCTAAAATATTTTTGGACCATAATGGTATGGCTTCACAGTATCTTGTGTTTTGACCGACAAATATTAGCCAGTATGGTGGTCCATCTTCTCTATACCTCGGAATGTTTTCCAAGATATCCATAAACCAAGCATTTGGTGTTGAACTAAAGATTTTTACCATGAGTGCTTTCTTTGTTGCCTTAGAAACATAGGGGTCCTTGTTTGGATTCGTCATTTTTACCCTGTAAGAAATGGGTTTATTTGGCGCATTAGCAGGAGTTGCATCCAGATTTTTGCCCGCAGTGGGAACAATAGCCAGAGGTGCATTTGGAATTGGAAGGAAGATTTTGAGTACATTAGGTATACTGAAAGAGAAAGCACAACCTATTATACAAACTGTACAGAAAGGTTGGGAGGTAGCACGAGATGCAGCAAATCTTATTCCAAATCCTGAAACAAGAGGAAAAGTTCAAATGGATGGACAATGTAGGAAGAGAAGCAGGAAACTACTATAACAAAGCAAATGACTACTATAACCAAGCAGGACACTATATGGACCAAGGTGAAAGATTCTTTAACAGAGGATATAACCATGCACAACAGTGGGTAAACAACAACCAACCTCAACCGCCTCAAACGTGGGGAATGTAAATTTTTTTACTGAGATGAAATGAACAATACAGCATTGAGACAAATGGGTTCAAGATGGATTTGTCGACTTCCAGCAGTTACACAACCACGTGTTTGTCAAGTCCTCCCTATACCTCAGGAAGTTTTAGACCGACTTAAAAAACCTAAACAACCAGTTGAAAACAAAACAAACTAAAATTTTTTACTGAGATGAAATGACCGAAGAAGTTGAAACGGTAGATTTGACACCACAAACAAAAAGTTCAGAACCATTGTCAAAACCCGTCAAAGAACTTACAGATGAAGAGAAAAATTCAATAATAGAAAGTGCCAGGTCTGGAAATACAAACCCTAACTACAAAGTCACTTTTCATAGAAATGGAACGGCTAGTATCTCAAAAAAGAAACAGACTCTCACAAATAAAATATTGAAGTCTGAAGGAGCTTTCGAGACAACAGATGGAAAAGTTTACTTCACCGATCAACAGTTCATTATAGAACATCTCATTGACTTAGAGTCGAAATATTCTAAACTTTACAACAAACACAAAAAGTTGAAAGGAAAACAAAAACAAATGGCATATGATATTTATGAAGATGTTGACGACACAACTGTTCCTGCAGGTGGGGTAAAACCCGAGGAACCGAAAAGTGACGAAAAACCGATAGAAGAAGGTGAGCCAAAAACTGAAGATAAACCAAAACCAAAGTTTAGTTTCCAAACTAAACCAAGTCAACCTTCATTAGCTGGTATGGGTTGGCGTCAAAGACTTATGGTAGCAGGAGGTTATGTAAAGTAAAAGGAAAACAGTATATTTTTCAAAAAAATATTTTTTTTATTTTATTTGAAATGTACGCTGGGTTTGTTGGAACAGACCGTTGGGAAACTTGTTTGTTAGATGAGAAATATGAAATTCACTGTTGTGAGTCATTTGAAGTCAGAAACAAAAAGACAAAAAGAGTTTTAAGCGAATGGGAGCAAAATGACGGATATGCTAGGATGAGGATTGGTGGAAAACACTATTTTAAACATGTTGTCATTGCAACTCATTTTATACCGAATCCTAACAATCTACCTTTTGTAGACCACATAAACCATATAAGAAACGACAATAGACTTGAAAACTTACGCTGGGTCACTTGTTCTGAAAACAGTAAGAACATAGGCAAATTTAGAGATATTGTATTCGAATTTGTCGACGAACTAGAAGATGAAGCAATTGAAATTACAGACTATGGTAAGCATACGTTTGAGTTTTACTACTATAGCGAAGAACAGGACTCTTTCTACCTTTATACCGGCGTAAACTATAGAAAATTACAAGTATGTTTTACTAAGGCGGGCTATGCTTATGTAAACACTAGAGATACAGATGGAAAACACGTTCATATATTTCTCAACAAATTCAAGAAGCTATATGGCATACCATTTTAAAACGTTTTTAAAACAGTATATTTTTATTTTATTTGAAATGCTTCAGGTTGAAAAACAAAGAACAAAAGCAGCAGATACAAAACCGTTAGACTATATCTTTACAAACGCTGGCAGGACTATTTCAGATGAAGAAATTTCATCCCGAATTGTCTTTCATATACAACTACGGAAAAGTGCTGAAAAAGTATTGAAAAATATATTTTAGGGTAGATGGTTAGATCTAACCTCATTTCTAACCTCTTTTCTACCATCGTAGAAAACACACAAAACTCTTGAATTTTGTTGCTGAATTCAATAAAAATATATTTTAGGGTAGATGGTTAGATCTAACCTCATTTCTAACCTCTTTTCTACCATCGTAGAAAACACACAAAACTCTTGAATTCTGAGTAAAATTCTGAGTAAAATGACATATGGAACACATACTTTTTTCAGTAAGGACATATGGGGTAGAAATGAGGGTAGAAAACAGGTTAGATCTAACCTTCTACCCTAAAATATATTTTGGGTCATTTACACTCATTGACGAAGAAGTCTCGACAAAACATATACGAAGAAGTTTATTTCCTGTGTTGTTGTCTCTTCCGATAAAAGTTTCGAACATGAGAACCAAAAAACGTTTTTTGAGATTGCGGAAGAGTTCAGGCAAACGTTCATATTCCGGATATGTTGGGAGCAGTTCAAAACATCTGAGCTGACTTTCGGACAAAATTGGGACAATGTCAGAAAATTCATCTTTGGTCGGACTGCTTGAAGGTAAGTCCCTTACATGTAAGTAGCTCTGGTAAAGTCTTCTCATTTCTGCTAACTTTTGGAGTATAGCTTCGTAGTTTAGAAGTTTTAATTTTAAATGTCTTATTCCACTCTTGACATCTAAACGGTAACTATCCATGAGGTCAAGAGTAGCTTTGGTAGCTTTAAGTGGAGCTATCTGTTCCTTGACTTGTGCAATTTTGGTTGCAATTGTGGTTTGAGCTCCTTCAAGTTCGCCGTCTATGTCGTTCTCAACACCTTCAACCATAGCTTGAAACTCTTCATCGGTCCATTGAGATTGGTGTGGGACGAATTTAACTTGCTTCATTCAAAAAAATGAAAAAAATGTTTTTACTCAAAGCGTGCCATGTATATGGCTATAAGAAACTTACCAGAAGGCTTCTTCTTCACATGAGTCTTTGGCAACTTGAGTGTTGGTGTTGGAGTTGGCTCTGAAATTTCAATTCTCTCTCGAGCGCAACAACAGATGTCAGAATAACATTCCCCACTGTCCTTCTTGCCACCATAAATTGTGTATTGACCGAACTTGCATTTGCAGGAAGACCGGTCAATACAAGGTTCACAGTTGAAATAGTTGTACACAAACCTGTTGAGTACGAGTGTGAGTAAAAACATAAAAAAGTGAAGTTAAAATGAGATGTTTACTGTAAAGGTACGATGTCGCCTTCTGTGTTTATGAAGAACGCCCGACCCGAGAAGTGTAAGAGTCCTCTGAGAATTTGGGCAATTCGTACAGTTGGGTTCTCTCTGTTTGGAAGTAGTATCCAAGGACGCTTGGCAAAGAACTTCAAGAGGACTTCTTTCTTCATCTCTTTTATGTCGTCGAAAGGAGTGTTTTCTGGTATTTGCAGGACAATTCCAGTGTCAATTTCAATTTTAAGCGCACTTCTTCCAGACACCCAGCCTGCAATGGTCTTGTTTGACTTCAGATGGCTCAGGTAGTTCCTAACTAGCTCATTTATCTCTATAAGGTAGATTGCCTCATCTGCTGGGTCTATGTCGGTCATTGTTTCAAGACGAGTCTTTTACTTTTTCAAGACAAGTCTTTTACTTTTTCAAGACAAGTCTTTTACTTTTTCAAGACAAGTCTTTTACTTTTTCAAGACAAGTCTTTTACTTTTTCAAGACAAGACCCGTTATTTTTCAAGAAATTTTTTGGTGTAAAGTTCTCAAATTTGAGAACAGTGGTCTTGATTTCAGACGATACCCGTACTTTTTCAAGACAAGTCTTTTACTTTTTCAAGACAAGTCTTTTACTTTTTCAAGACAAGTCTTTTACTTTTTCAAGACAAGTCTTTTACTTTTTCAAGACAAGTCTTTTATTGTTTCAAGACAAGTCTTTTATTGTTTCAAGACAAGTCTTTTATTGTTTCAAGACAAGTCTTTTATTGTTTCAAGACAATGTCCGACGTACCACCAACCGAGCCCATATCCCAACCAGAGGAACCTAAAGCACCAGCCCCTGCACCTCAGCAACCTCAGTTCCAACAAGTACCTCAGTTCCAACAAGTACCTCCGAATTACTACCAATTTCCAAATTACTACCAAATACCTCCTCAAGGCTTCCCGAACTACCCTCCTCAGCCTATGCCTTACTGCCCTAACCCTTGGATGTTCATGTCAAACCCTCCACCCCAATTCCAATTCCAATCTCAATCCAAGAGAGACCAAGAGTTCGAAGAAGGTCTGAACCGTTTACGCAAAGAGTATGCTACTGCCCCTATGGAAGACGACAGGCTTTCAGTCTCTTCCCTCAAATCGACCGATTCGACTCGTACCACAGATTCGGTTCGTGACCGTGAAGACTACCTCAAGCAGTCTGAGAGACTCTTCATCCTACAACCATTTACAGTTGGAGCTCTCAAGAACATGCGCAATTACGAAGGTCAGACACCAGCTGGAGACCGCAAAACAGACATACTCGCAAGAGCAGTCCAACTGGTCAAGACAAAGACGGAGATAGTTGACTTCATTCTTGCAGCTTGCCCATACAAGTAAAAAAATAAACAATTACGAGTTAAACTTTTTACTCTTTCTTTTCTGAGTTGTTTAGAGC
The DNA here is from genome assembly GCF_026262505.1 of Trichomonas vaginalis G3. Lineage (NCBI taxonomy): Eukaryota > Parabasalia > Trichomonadida > Trichomonadidae > Trichomonas > Trichomonas vaginalis. The sequence continues at coordinate 5,441,086 of NC_067204.1, read as the reverse complement.
TGGTTTCTCTTGTAGAAACCTTTCGTACTCTTCCATGGTCATGTAATTGCGAATTTGGTACGCAATTCCAGGTTCGTTGTTTTTGAACCTTATGTATGTAACGCTTCCATCCTCCTCAGGGAAGTAAGCTGCTAACATCTGACCAAGTTTTCTCGGTGACTCGGAGCTCATAAAAATGTCACTTTTTAAACGTTAAGTTTTTAGTCTTATTTTACCCTTTGTTTACCCTTTGTTTGTCAAGGTAGTATTGGAGTGCAATTTCTCCAAATTCTCTGTGTCGGAGTTCTTCAGCATTTTCCAAGGTGTACCTGGAGAACTCAAAGAAGTTGTCAAGAAGATACTGCCATGCTGCTCTTCTGAGTTCGTCGGTATTTTGGAAGTGTTGCACCTTCGAGTCTTCGGACATGAAAAAATGACACTTTTTCTATTAAACCGTTTTGGCATTTCTCATGAGTGAGTATAGTTCTGCTGCCGAACCATTGGAAGAGAAGAAGTACCCTTGCTGGCAAAAGACAAAAATAGTTGCCTTAGTTGTCATTGCAATTGTACTCGTAATTGAATTCATTGTACTTCTCTTCACGTACATAAAACTCAGCAATGGTATTTGCTTTAAGAAGCTACCATCTTACTAAGACTAAACACTTACATTTTTCAAGCTTGACTTTTTACAATTTGAATTTTGTTGCTGAATTCAGTAAAAATAATGTTTATGTTAGAATGTTAGATCTAACATGTTTTCTAACACGTTTTCTAACATGGTCTAAAACTCTTGAATTTTCATGAAATTTACACCAAAAATAATGTTTATGTTAGAATGTTAGATCTAACATGTTTTCTAACACGTTTTCTAACATGGTCTAAAACTCTTGAATTTTCATGAATTTTCCCGAAATAAAAAATAAAGTTGGTTTTTTTTAAAAAAATATTTTTTTTTATTTTATTGTAAGAACATGTTTAGCAACTACAGCACCAAACTCGCTAGTTATGAATCCAACATCTATGTTAGTAGAGATGAAAAGCTTCATTCCTTCTTCATATACTTTTGAAACAAAAATCCAGAAGATAAAGCAAGAACTGTTAACAAGTAATTTAGACTGTAGTGCGAAAGATGAAACAAATGAACAGTATCTTTATGAAATGCAGGACATTATTGACCATTTACCCAAATTGCCTGAAATCCAACAACAAAAACTAACCATTCCCGAATTTGACGAAATAGAAGTCAAAGCAACTGACTCAGTAGAAATAAAGAAGTTCATACGAAAGGTAAATTATGAATTCCTTGGTTTTCATTGCAACCATAAGGTTATGGACAAAGATTGCGACATGGTATATAAGAACATCTCTGACCTTTACAAATCCGAAGAATTTAAGACCTACGACAACTTTGTTTCGTTAGTTGCAAAATGTGTTTGGGAAATAAGAGATAAAGATAGTAGGGGTAAGGTATGGAACGAACAAATAAAACCCGCTATGTTCGAGATGAAGAAAAACCATTGACGCCTTGGTCATACTTGCAGGTAAGGTTTCAGAATATAACGCAAAATGAACCCGCAATGTTCAAAATGTAAAGCAGCAATGAGGAAATATAACTACTCCGTCAAAGAGATAGAACGTATGCGAAACGACTATGCAGATTTAAAGAAAGAAGCAGAAAAACCAGCAGAAGATAAAATGAACATGTTAGAATTTCTGAACAAAAACTATCCAACTGCTGACGATTTCCTATTATCTGATGTCAAGAAGAAATATAAAGAAACTTTCGGTATCGTTAAAACTTTTGACATACTGACAGAAGAAATAGAAGCTACGAAATTGTTTAGAGTCATGAACCATCGCAACATATACCATGTAAAACGCTTGTAAATAGTTATGTTAGAAAACATGTTAGAAAACATGTTAGATCTAACATTCTAACATAAAATATATTTTTGCCGAGTAAAATGACCAAATTTCATTATATAACTGTATTTTTTTGACGAAGAGAACTTTGACACTTCGTCAAAAAAATCCCTGAAATCATATCTTTTATACAAAATTCAAGAGGTGAGAAAAGAGGTTAGAAAACGTGTTAGATCTAACATGCTAACATAAAATATATTTTTGTCTGATTTACGCTCATTGACGATGAAATCATGACAAAACATATACGAAGAAGTTTATTTCCTGGACTGTTGTCAAAATGTCATGTTGTCACCATTTTCAAAAAGATGTTAGTTGACCGAGGGACCGAGGGACCTGGTGACCTGGTTCCACCTAAAATATATTTTTGCTGAAAAAAATGACCAAATTTCATGAATTTCCTCATATGTTTGCTACCCCGAGAAAAACCGTACTCGCCTAAAACACATGAAAATCGTGAAAAATTGCGAGTACGGAAAAAACCGTAGTCGCCTAAAACTCATGAAAATCGTAAAAAAACTCATGAAAACAGTGAAAAAATGCGAGTACGGAAAAAACCGTAGTCGCCTAAAACTCATGAAAATCGTAAAAAAAACTCTATGAAATCATATCTTTTATACAAGATAGAAAAAATAAAATTAACGTTAGTTTTTTTAAAATATTTTTTTTTATTTTGTATGTAAGAACAGGAAATGACAAGCACTGAGTTTGAAACAGTTAAAAAGATAGACAATGAGACCAAAGTGGTTAGAATAGGTGATTTAAACGTAAGATACTCAAAGAAATACAACAAATATTCTTTGTCAGACATTATATCACCATTTGGAAAGAAAACATGGCATTGGGTTGGAATTGCTTCAACTCAGAAAATTTTGACAAGAAATCCTGAGCTTATGATATCGGTAAGATTCTGTGGAACTACAGCATATCTCATTGACAAAAGTCTTATACCAATAGTTTTGTTATGGTTAGACCCAGTTGTTGGATATAATTTCATAACATATGGTTCATTCGATACGGAACGTTGCAGTGAAGGCTTACTTTACATCGTTCAGAAACCGAAGGACTTCAATACAAAGAGATATAAGATAGGAAGAACATATAATATAACTCAAAGATATGACAGTATAGTCAATAGAGTTAAGGTTGTGTTTGTGAATGATATGAGAGCTGCTGAAACAGAACTACTTGAAAAGTTTGAGAAAATGTATGGTGCTCCCACGAAAGGTAAAGAAACGTTTGAAGTAGATGAGATCGACAAAGCTATAAAATTATTTGACGAAGTTGCTGAAAAATACATGTAAAGCGTTTATTTTTGGTCTTTTGTGAAAGTCAGATGGCTCAGGTAGCTCTATAAGGTAAATTGTCTTGTCAAATCCTTCTGACATTCCGAGTCCTTCCTTCCAACAGGAAAAGTCCTTCCTTCCGACAGGAAAAGTTTTTCCTTCCAACAGGAAAAAAATTTCCTTCCAACAGGAAAAGTTTTTCCTTCCAACAGGAAAAAATTTTCCTTCCAACAGGAAAAAATTTTCCTTCCGACAGGAAAAATTTTTCCAGTTGTCCGTCCGTAAACCATTCAAATTTTCGAAAATTGAGAACTTTTTGGCCGACCTTCAGGAAAAATTTTTCTTTCCGACAGGAAAAATTTTTCTTTCCGACAGGAAAAGTTTTTCTTTCCGACAGGAAAAGTTTTTCTTTCCGACAGGAAAAGTTTTTCCTTCCAACAGGAAAAGTCCTTCCTTCCGACAGGAAAAGTCCTTCCTTCCGACAGGACACAAACGGATGACTGACGTACCACCAACCGAGTCCATTCCAAAGCCAGAAGAACCGACAGCCCCAGCACCACAACAGACTAAGACTCAAACACTTACATTTTTACGCTTGACTTTTTACAATTTGAACTTTGTTTGCGTAGATGTGAATTCTGAAAGAAGTATGAGGGTCTTGTATGACTTTGTACTTCTCCCATAGTTCATGTCTGTCAAACTTACCTGCCATGGACTCTTTCATAAGTTCCATGAAATCGTCTTCGGACAATCCGGGGAAAAGTATGATATCAGTAAGTATTCTCTTTACATCCTTACTTAAACTCTTTGCTGTCTGTACACAAATGACAACTGAGATGTTAAAGTGTCTGAGCTTCTTAAGAATTCGACACATGTCTTGTTCTCTGTTCTTTAACAAAGGATGAGAAGCAAAGTCATCTAAGATAAGAAGACATCTATGAGGGTAGTCTTCCAATCGTAAGATTGCAATTTCTTCGAAATGTATTCTATCTCTTTCTGTTTGTTTCTGAAGTGTTTCTTCTCTAATATTCTCTGCATTTCCTCATTTGGGTCTTTAAACTTAGAATTGACATACTCATTTATAGCATTGTACTTCAAAACTCTTCTTTGGTACTTCTTTATCCAATCTAACAACTCAGAGTCTTTTATACATACTAACTTAGACTTTTTTATAATATCTTTGAACGAATTGACGGTTTGGTCAAATTGACCAGAAGTACTACAAATGACTACTAACTCATAGAATGGGTTCTTCTCATCTAGTTCTTGTTGTTGTGCAGCCATTTTAAGATAAGTGAAAGTCTTACCCGACCCAGGTGGTGCAATTAGACCTGTTATACCATTCTGAGCAAATAAGAACTTGTCATGTATAGGCTTTATCTGAGCATTTTCTAACTTCCTCTTGTTCTTGTTTAAAACATTCTCAAATTTCTTGTCAATGTCAGCAAACTTTTTTTCTAACATATTTTTAGAAAAATTAAAAATTTTATCTTTTAGGAAATGTCTAGCGATTTCGCTATCTATATTCGAGACAAGCTTTTCGACAGCAAAACATCTGTAGACCATAAAATCTTACATAGTGTAAACAAGAAAGGTGAATTTGTTCTAAAGTTCTGTTTCTGGGAATATGACAAGAACCATAAAACATTAAGCAGAGCAGTCTTAAAATTTGTCAATGACAGACTTGTTGACAGAGATGACGCCGATTGGAAAGATGAAGTCCAACAAAAGTTCTTAGAATGCAAAGAAGACACATGCGCTGTTCTTGAAGATGAAATAGAAAACAGAATAGAAGAGCTATTAAAGGACAAAGACCTTTTACAAAAATATGGTTCTGAGAAGTTTGACATAACTCCACCAGAGAAGAAGAAGAAGAAGAGAGAAAAGAAAGAAAAGAAAGTAGAAGAAGAGAAGAAAGAACCTGAACCAGTTCCAGAGAAAAAGAAATTTGACATGTAAAAATAAAATTTTATTTTTAGAACATTTCTGGGTCAATGTCAATGTTCTCTTCCTCTTTAGGAGTAAACACTGGTTTAGACTCTAAAATCTTTTTACCCAATTTACCTTGAACTTCAACTATCTTAGACTCATAATATTCATAGTCGTCTGCTTTCTTTGGTTCATAAGGTATAACAAGTTTGTATGCTTTGCCTTCTTTAAGGTTTGAGAACCTTCTGTCAAAATTTTCTTTGACTGCTAACAAACCTTCTATGTCTAAGTCTTCAAATTTCGCACCATTTTTAGTCACAATAGCAAACTTAACTGGTTCGATGTTCCAAACTTTGTCAAATGTAGACTTTTCAAAATGGTAGAAGTAAACATTCAAATAAGCGAATGGGTCTAGTTCTTCTTTAAGTCCTGACATGTACTTGTTGACTGAGATGAATTTCGTCATCTTTTCTATCGGATAAAAAAATATTTTTTAAAAATTTACTCAGAAAAATTTTTCTTTGTATATACGCCGTTCTGAACATCTAAAAGATTTTTGACATTTGCCAAGAATGTTCGTTTAGATGCTGTCATATAACCATACTCTTGACAATATTGTTTATACGAGTCGTACAAAGACCTTTCATCTAAACACTCAAAGTTAGTCTCATCTATAAACAGTTCATATACACTCTTGTTTGCTTCTAACAATGTTTGTCTTTCTTCGGTATGTGGAATTTGTCTTGGATTGAACTTAGAAATATCTAATGTCATAAAATATGAGAACAAGTGGTTGTAAAAGTTAGGTGTCAAAGTTTCTGCTAAGTCGTCAAAATATTCTGTATCTTGCATATGAGAATCTGACGTTCTGACAACTACATATCTTCTGTCAGAACTTTCTAACTTCATCGGAACAGCGTTGTTTGAAACCATGACGAAGTTTGCAACATTTTCACAAACTCTTTGGTCTTTATATTTTCTTTCAACAACTCCAACTTTGTCTGTTATAAGACTCTTCAAAGCATCTGAGTTCAAAACTTTTGTTGTATCTATACTTTGAAGTTCGTTACATACTATAAGTTTCATATTCTCTATTGAAGAGTTAAATTTACCGCAGATGTTTTCTAAGTTTGTCATATTAGGGTTCGAATAGCCCTCTAACAGTTTGCACAAAATATCTGTAAAGAAAGTGTTCTTACCAGTTCCTTGTTTTCCAATTATGATGAGAGCAGTTTCATTTTTAGCACTTGGATGTTGTAAGATGTTTGCAAACCAACATAAGATATACTCATAGACTCTTTCGTTTCCATTGCATATAATTTCTTTGACATGGTCTAACCAAGCTTCTATAACATTTTCTTTCCATTCTACTTGTTCGTATTTATATCCAGTGAAGATAGAATAGAAGTTTGGAGATGGTGTATAGAACTTTATACCTCGAACTGAAAAATCTTCTAACTTTGACAATAAGATATCCCAAGCATCTAACATCTTCATGCCAACTTGTACAACTTTTATTTTCTTAAGTTTTTGTCTACATTCTTGTTCTGAAACTATTGTCGCTCTTGGTTTGTTAAAGACAACATCCCATTCTTTCATGACATAACATTCTGGGGCAGAGTCAACATAAATGACTAAACGTTTCAAATTCTCGACTGCTTTGTTATAGTCTCTAAATGGACACATATTTCTGAAGGCTTGGAAGTCATAAAAATCTGAAACGTCTATTCTGTACATTTTTATAAAAAATAAAAAAAAATATTTTTTTATTCTTGACTTTGTTGTTGCATTTGTTCCATTTGTTCCATTTGTTGTTCTTGAGCTATTTGTTGTTGAAGTTGTTCTTGTAGTACAATACTTTCACCAGTTGCATCTTCCAATTCGAAACTTTCTGCCGTCATTGACAAATACATAGGACATAAAAGTTTTACAGGAACAAAGTTTGCGTCAACTAAGGTTAAGTTTATGTTTGCTAAAGTGTTTGAGTTTACTAAAGCTGAAAACTCTGCATTCGAATGAACAATAGGCAAACCAGCAGAGAAAGTGTTGTTTATACGCATGAGTATCTTTTGGTCATAGTAGTTTCTGTCGACATTCGAATAGCACTTTGAACCTAAGTTTGAAACAATATATAAAATAGGTGTGCTTAAAGTCAATGGAACAGATAGACCTTGTATGACACCTTTTCCTGTTATAGGAAACTGTTGGTAGTAAAAACCAGATATAAGTTTTGTATTATAGCTCATATCGTTTATAGTAAACTCAGTCGGACATCCAAACATAATGAAACCTGCTCTAGTTGCAGCACATGTTACATCCGTCCTTAAAGTATTAAATAAGTCAACAAAACCTGTTGGTGGTATATCTGAGTAAGTATCTTCAAAGAAGTATTTTTTACCATTCACAACAACAAAGTCTTCTGGTGTCAAAAGAGCAAAACAGGCTTTAGTCGTCATTGTGTTTAAAGTTAGTTTACAATACCGTCCTTGAGGACTTTGTAAGTTTGTTGTTATAGAATTATATGACTCAGGGTTTTTAGTCGTAATAGTATAAACCACTATGTCTTCTGCCATTTACTTAGCAAACAAACTTTAATGAAATGTTGTGGTCGTCAAATATTTTTATGACGTCTGGGAAACTATATTTTAAGTTCAACGTTTCACCTCCTTTCATAACGTATATCTTGTCAATGACATTATATGAAACACCACAGCAAGCAATGTCGGGTTCTATTTCTTTGATGTTTATATCGTCTGCCTCTGTCAAAAGTTTCAATAGTTCTTTCAAAATTTCATGAGGTGCGATGACATATGAGTTCACTTTTACAGGGTTGTGTTCGACCAAGTTTAACATTATACCCAAAGCCTGACAAATCTTCTCCTGAGTTTTAAGCTTATCTTTCAGTTGCATGTAGTCGTTTCGAATATCTGCAACAGAACTTAAGTCTCTGCTAACTTCAGGGTATGTTGGTTGTTCTTTTACAGGAACTATTGTTATACCATCTTCGTCTTCGTATGGTTTCCCCACTTCAACATCTCTTTCTTTGACATTGACAACAACACTTTGACTGTTTGTTTGAGTTGGTGAATTTAACTTCACATCTGCCACCGCCATTAAACCTTTTGAAACACTCACGCTTCTATTTTTCGGAAATGACATTTTACTTAGAATAAAAAGATGGACGTATTCGAGTATCTCTTCGAATTGAAGCAGAACAAAGTTTACACACACAAACAATACAAGTTCATTGACAGAGTAGTTCTTTACACAAACAATGGAAAATGTTATAGAATAGCAGTCTTTGCTGAACCAAAATATTTTCATAAAGCAAAGAAAGTTGGTATAACCGAGATGGTGAAAGTTCTTGAAGCAGACAAAAATATAACAACAAAACTGACCGATATTTCTAAAGGTAAGTTTATAATACAATATTATATCAAAACTGGCGTACTGTCAATATTTGACGGAGAGAAGTCAGTTCAAGAACAACTTACTGACCTGCTGCCAAAATCTGCTCGATGGAAGCTGTCGTTATACCAATCTGAGGAGCCCCAGCAGGTTTCATCGAACGAATTTTCAAAAGAGCATCTTCCGTGAAAAGTGCTATTGGTTTTGTAAACTTCTTTGCTTTCAATTCATCTGGACCGTCTCTGTCACCAGTATATTGTATTTGAACTGTACCAACAGTTGAAATACCACCCATAAAGTCTTCTGAGTCAGCAAATGGAATGCCAAGCCAAAAGTTTGAACGGTCTCCATTTGTATATTGAGTTTTTTGACCTCCTGTATGAGTCCATACTTTCACATATGGCATAATAGAACTTTGCATTTCAGGGTTAATGGTTGTTGTGAAGTTGTTGTTAAAGTTCATAGCATCTAATGTCAAGTTGTATGACCTCATATCTTCAACTGTGAATATTCTTCTCTTGGATAGTATTTGCCATCTATGTTTATATGGTATTTAATACCAGGGTTGTAGAAGCAAGAATAGTCATTTATAGTTCGTCTGAACAGTAAAACATAGTATCTGCATGTTTCATTGCAGTTGTTAAGGCAATATCTGTTCTTGCACCTGGGTCAGCACTTTGGTTTCCAACTTCACCTGCAAAGTCTTGACAGATATTTGGTGTATAGGGAACATAAGTGGAACTGCAATATATTTGGCAGCTAAAGCATTTGAAATATCTGGGTCCAACATATAGACTGCAAGTCTGCTTTCTATTCTCTTGCATTCAAACTTTTCGCATGTGAACTTAACTGGGTCCCAAGCATCTCCAGCAGCATTGAAGTAGTAGTTTACTTCAGTGTTGAGGTTTGAGAAACCAAAGTCTAAGTCAACTTTGTTTTTGCAAAAGTCGGCGAATGACATTTTATTTGTTCCCACTACTTCTGTAAGAGTGAATGGGTCTTGTGTTGGTGCAATGACTAAGTTATTTTTGCTTGGAGTAAGTTCGATAGAAATTTTTCCTGCCCAGTTTGGCAAGTATCTTAAAAACCTGAAGATGAGGAAAGATGACAAAGGAACTCTAAGTTTCAATTTTACTTTGGTTACTGCTGCTGCAGTTTGTCCAGAAAGGTTAACATAAACTCCTGGAACGTTAGGGTCAATCTTCTTATTTTCTCAATAGTTGCATACTGGTCTGTTTGTTCTCTAGCTTGTGGTTGTACTGAGTTTCTCAAAGCGAACCATTCATAGTTTGCCCATGTTACTGTTTGAACTAAGTCAGAGTTGAATATATCTTATATCCCATGAAAACTTCTGGAGCATATTGGTATCCGACATAGAAAATTCCATTGCAACCTTTCTTGTCAGACAACTTGGCAGAAGGTTTTATTTCAATGTCTTGTTCCACGTATAAGAATGAGTTGTCAATAGAAATTATATGAAACCTGTCGCAAGCAATATCTACTGTTGTTGAAGAACCTTCTCCAAACTCACCTACGTTTCCATAAGAAACAGCAGTTGTATATTCGTAAGTTCCAGGAACTATTTCTGACCTTCTAATGGCATTGTCGCATTCGTTTATACCATTCGGAAACATTTCCATTCATAGCATCCAAAACTGTTGGCGTTATATTCTGAGCGGCGTACATTTCATATGAGTAAAAATATAGAATAGTTGGATTTATATGTCATAATAGAACCCACGTGGACCAAGCTTTACTTTCTTCCTGACTGAGTTTTAACTCTTCTTTTTCCTTCATTGCCCTCTGCTTCAAGTTTGTTGCATCTTTGCCTCATGTTCACCTAGTATGTTGTAAATTTCCCATGTCCTTTTTGCCTTTGGGCTCTGGTCGCCCATCTCAGGTAACCTATATCCTAGAAAGATTTTGTCATAGTTTGTATTTGAGTCTTCGCGTATTGTTTGCATGACTCTTTCCTGAGTTCCGTTCAAGCTCTTCAAACAGTGCCTGTCCATATGGAATATGCTCGTTTCCAAATATATGTTTTTGTAGCCATTCTGGTTTTCTTTCCATGTTACCAACTATATCTTTTGTGAATGGGAAAGCTTTTACCCAATCTTTCAGTCTTGCGTCGTTTATTTCTGTAGTTGGTTTATTTTGTCAAGGAACATGTTTTTCAATACTAACATTTCATTTGGTACTGTCCATTTGAGTTTTCTTAAATATTCATCCCTTCTCGATTCATCGTCTGCAAAGTAAGTTTTTATGACATTTTGCAAACTTTCGTTTGCAAGGTCATGTACAATAGGTTCTCTTCCTTCTCTGTCCATAACTTTCTTTCTAAACTCTTCGCCAAATATACCATCTCTATGGTTCTGTGTAGTTCTTTGAGATAAATGTTCTAGAACGTCAGGTGTTATATTTCCATCAGCCATGTTCATTTCATACTGGTTCAAAATATCTGCATGTTTCATATCTTTCAATGGCATTAAAGCCGCGCTGAAAATACCAGCTATATCTGGTTCACCATTGACTTCCATTGCGTCTACAACTTCTTGGAATTGTGGTTGTAAGTTTATGAACCACCTATCCGGATTAGCTTTATGACCCCATCTCATTGTAGTTCCATCGTCTGCAGAAACAAAAGTAGGTTTGTTTCCATCTTGGTTAGGTTCTGAATGAACTTTAAACAATGTTTCATTTCTATATGTTTTCTTGAAATTAACCTTTTATTTTCACCGAGTTCATCCGAAGATTGAACGTTAAATGCTCGTAAGTAAAAAGGTTGTTGTATTTGTGTACATTTTCTTTCAGTACTTTCATTCTATGCTGAATATTTTCATCTGGTGTTGGAGTCTTTTGTATGTCGGCAAACATTTTTCGATATTCTCTACTATGTCAGCCGAATTTTTTTTAGACTCTTGGAAATATTCCATATTCTCCGCATACTCTTGTTGAGGGTCAAGATTTTTCGGCTGTTCCAAATCTTCATCTGGTTCTGTGAAGTTAGTTTCCAAAGGAGGACTTGTTCGTTTCCTTCAGGCTCTTCTAGCTGTTGTTGCTGAACTATTCTTCCATGTCTGGTTGTATCTGAACTTCTTCCTGTGGAGTTTCTTGTACCTCATCTGCTGGCATTTCATATATTCCGAGACCGTTTTCAACAATTTCCCTATCTACGTCATCCGCATTCATAAGCTTTTGTTCTTTCGTTCCGTCTCTATTTTTTACGCGTTTCATGACGAAAGTTGAATTGTCATTTAGCTCTGACATCAAATATCTCGGAGTAAATTCATCCATGTCATTTGGATGATATGCTATTAAATCATATCCCTTAGCGAGCTTGTATTTCCAGGTTTGAGATTATATCCGTTTTGGTGCTGAGCCATAAAGCTAAATAGGTTCGGGTCAGTATTTCCATCCTTGAACTTTCTAATAGCTTCTTTATATCTGTCACTAAAGTCAACAGTATCTGCGAAACCACACTCTTCTTTAAGCATTTTTAAGAATTCTTGGTTTCCTTGTTCTCTACTTCTTTTATGTCCTTGCTCTGTTTGTGGAGGTGGTTGTTGTGCAGGGTTTTGAACTGTTGGTTGTTGTGCTGGGTTTGGTGCTGGTTGTGGAGGTGGTTGTTGTTGTTGTGCTGGTTTTGGTGCATGCCTATGTCTGTGTCCATGTGACGATGTAAATGTTTTAGGTAGTCCTGGTGCAGGTGCTTCTCTTGGAGGGTTTGGTGGTATATAAGTTCCACCAGCTGGCACATATGTTCCATCTGCAGCGTAATGTCCTACCTGACTTTTCGTTCTTAAGAAAGCATTTACTAGGTCTGTTTTGGTCTGTTGTAACTCTTTTTCTTGACTTTTCACAACAGTTGCTCTAACGGCGTCATAGGCACTTTGAACTGCCTGTCTCGTTGCTGCATCTGTTATTTTCGTCATATTTTGTGCTACTTCTCTTAACTCTTTGTCGAAACCTTCAGACTTCAGTTTCTTTCCAGATGAGAAGTCGTTCACTAGTTTCACCTTACTATGAAGAGCTTCGAAGGCGTTCTTAAAGTCAGCATTTGTTAAAGCTTCATTTGAACTATCTTCATCCGCTTGTATTTTTGTCCTTATTGACCCTATGAGTTGGGCTGCTTTAGCGTTGGCTTGGGCATCTAACCAGTCATTGTTAGCTTTTATATATTCTGCGCTTTTCATTGCCTTTTGCATAGCCGCGTCATTTTTACTTTCTTGTGCTAAGTTTTCATACTGTACGGTTTGGTTTTGCAACTGTAAAAGTTTTTCTGCCTTTACATTTGCTTCAACTTCTTTTTTATACTCATCGCTATCCATATATGTCTTCAGGGCTTTTTGTTTTATCTCTTCATCTTTCAGTATTTTATATTGAGTAGTATGGTTTTTCAAATTTATGACATCTTGTTCCATTTTTGCTACTTCTGCTGCTTTTTCTGACACTTTTTTCGCATATTCCTCTGTACTTAGTTCTTTCAGTTGTTCTTCTTTCTTCTTTTTCTCTACGTTTAACTCATTGAGTTTCTTTGTGTGTCTGTCATATTCTAGTTTCTTTTCGTTTTCACTTATTTGCTTCTGTATGTCTATGTTTGACTTTTTGACATCTGTTATTTGATTTTTGAGTGAACTCAAATTCATTTGACTTTGAGGGTTATATGCTGTTCCGTCTGCAGCTCCACCATAGCCTGCCATTTTCGCTAAAAGTGCCGCTCTTAAACCTCCACTCTGTGCACCAACAACTCGGTTTAAAAGCATAGGATTGCTTGACATTTGTTGCAACATAGTGGGTCATTCAGCATTTGTTGTTGCAACTGTTGTTGTGGTGTCAGTTTTACTATTGGATGTTTCAATGCTCTCTTCCTCTTACGTATATTCTTACGTAGCTTACGTGGCATTTTAAGTGAAGTTAAAAAGCGGTTTTTGACAGATGTTTTATTGTGACTTCTTCGTAAAGACTTTGTTGAGATTTCTTCGTAAATGAGTGTAAATGACCCAAAAATATATTTTAGGGTAGAAGGGTATATCTAACCTCTTTTCTAACCTCTTTTCTACCCTCTTGAATTTTCATGAATTTCTTCGTAAATGTTTTGTCAAGACTTCTTCGTAAAGACTTTGTTGAGACTTCTTCGTAAAGACTTTGTTGAGACTTCTTCGTAAATGACCCAAAAATATATTTTAGGGTAGAAGGGTATATCTAACCTCTTTTCTAACCTCTTTTCTACCCTCTTGAATTTCATGAATTTCTTCGTAAAGACTTTGTTAAGACTTCTTCGTAAAGACTTTGTTGAGACTTCTTCGTAAAGACTTTGTTGAGACTTCTTCGTAAAGACTTTGTCAAGACTTCATCGTAAAGACTTTGTTGAGATTTCTTCGTAAATGACCCTAGTAGTATATTTTTGGTGTAAATTTCATGAAAATTCAAGAGGTAGAAAAGAGGTTAGAAAAGAGGTTAGATATACCCTTCTACCCTAAAATATATTTTTGGTGTAAATTTCATGAAAATTCAAGAGGGTAGAAAAGAGGTTAGAAAAGAGGTTAGATATACCCTTCTACCCTAAAATATATTTTTGGTGTAAATTTCATGAAAATTCTGAGTAAAATGACAGATGTTTATATGACACTTTCTCCGGTTTATAGGACCTCTCTCATATTCTAAACATCTTCGGGGCTAGAGGGCACGAAGTGCCTGGAAGCCCCACTACCTTTTTTTTTTTTTTTTTTTTTTTTTTTTTTTACAATGTGTTTTCTCAGAGTATCACTCTATATAGATAAAGATATATTTATTACATAACAATAAGAAAAAAATAAAACTAATATTCTTTGTTGCTTCTCTCTGTTGCCAATTTAAACAGTTTAACAGCAATTCCCTCATTTTTCTTTGTCTTATCACCAAATATCAAACAAAGCTGAAGGAAATCCTTATCAATAAAAACAATATATGTTAAATTTATACTATATTATAGTTAAATAGGTCAAGAAATATATATCACTATGGGATATATTCTAAAATAAATACTAAATTAAAAATTATTTTTTTAGTATTTGAAATAATCCAATAATATTTCGTCAGTGCGAGTTCTTTTTTCTGCAGGTTCAATTGCGATCAATTCGTGGCTTAGATCCTCATTTATATTGAGAACTTTTGCTTTAGACTGAGTTCCGTAGTATAATGGAGCAGACCAGAGGCTGAGCAATTTAGAATCAAAGTAGAACCTATATCCTAAATCCTGTGTTTGATGAGCTCTCAAAATTAAATTAAATTTATTATTATTTAAAAATTCTAAAACAGCTGTTTTGCCCATAATATGTCCAGCACCTCTGCTATTCTCAATAAACTTCTGAGAAATGAAATCTGGATCTGACCACGTAATATCAGTGAGAGTTTTGTTTTGATCAATATCTTGATATCTGTATACATCATTGATCTTTTCAATAGTTTCGGATGTTGGTCCTAAACCGCCGTGAACACAAAATATTTTATTTCCAATTATTGCAGCGATAGGTAATGAAAGGAATACTTCATTCATTCGTAAATAAAGTGAATTGCTTCTGTAAATTTGTTTGCAATCTTCAAATAATCCATAAGTAGAATTTACACCTGAATCTTCATGATTTCCACGAATTAAATAGTAATTATTGGGTTGTAAGATTTTCTTTGCTGCTAGATATATAAATAACTCGACAGAATATGGTCCTCTATCTACGTAATCGCCTAAAAATAAAAATTTTGACGATTCTTTGCAAATTTCGAAGATTTTAAGCATATCAAAAAGTTGTCCATGCATGTCAGCAATTGCTAATACTGGTGGTGCAATATCAATTATATTTTGTTCATCTGAAAAAATCTTTTCAACTGAGTCTAAAATAGAAAAGCAGTCTTCAAGATCTAAATGTAATCCTTTTGATGCGTTTTCAATGACTCGATTAGCAACCTCTTCGATTGCAGTCATAAATTGGAAGAAATAAAAATTTAGTTGGAAAAATTAAAAAAAAATCAATATGATTTTATTATTAGAAAAAAAGCTCGGTCACCGGGAATCGAACCCGGATCAAAAGAACGACAATCTTACATGATAACCATTACACTATGACCGATTCTTGAATTTTTTCTTTTAAAATAATTTATTATCTTTACATAATTTCTCATTTGGGCCCTTTCTCATTCATTTGGAAATCCTGAAAATTTGAAGGGGAAAGAATTGAATATATGTGCTATGATCGATTTCGGAATCCATATACGTTTAAAAAAAAATAATCTGTTGTTCGAATCATGGAGACCATTGACTACATGGAGACTATGAAGTTATTCAAAGATTATAATGACACCTTTCGTTCTATATTTAGACTTAATACCTCCAATGAAGACGAAATCAACAAAATTTACATTAATATCAAAAGTAATTTGTTTGAGAAAACGTACATTACGCCATCTTTGATTCTAGGGATAATCCAAAATGCAGCAAATTACAATTTTCGTTTCTTTAGATCATACTGGACTTTATTCAAAAAGATCTACGACGAGTATCACCCTACAAAAATTGAAGACTGTTCGTGGGTTTTTTGTTACATTTTTTATAAGGAATATGGTCTCCTTTTAGATAAAGAGCATGATTTTGATATCGAAGATCCTGAAATGATTGAATCATTAAAAGCTCATGAAGAAAACACCATCTACAAGGCAATTATTGATGATGATTTAAATTCGTTTATTGTTTTCACAGAGAAAGAAGGTTTTGATGAAAATCAATTAATGTATAGCTATATTTATCCTGATTTTGAATTAACTTTACTTGATTTGTGTTGTTATTATGGATCAGTTAACTGTTTTAAATTAATGAGATCGAAATTCAACTCAGAAATCACTGAAAATTGCCTTCACTATTCGTTTTTAAGCGGAAAACCAGAGATCATGAATGAATGTTTGAAATTTCAAACACCAGATGATGAGTGTATGGATTATGTGATTACTTCATATAATATTGATTTTGTTACTTTTATAATGGAAAATTATAACATAGAAATTGATCCTTTTCATTGCGAGAATGTCTTCAATCTTCAAGCATATTTTCTTCATTTTTTCCATACTAATGATTTGCCAACTTGCTTTACACATTCACCATTCTTTTATAACAAGTCTCTTTGTGAATTTTTGTTATCACATGGTGCGGATGTTAACCAGGAAGGTGTTGATGGAAGATTCGTTCTCGATTATGCTTGTTTGAAGAATATTAAAGAGCTTGCAGAATTTTTTATTAATAATGGTTCTCTTCTTTATCCAAGTGATTTCGATGGGCTGACAAGTCTACATTTCGCAGCAATGGGAGATAGTAAAGAAACAGCAGAAATGCTACTTTTACATGGTGCGGAAATCGACCCATATGATCATGAAAATAAAACACCTCTTTGTTATGCAATACATGACTATAATTTTGAAACAGCCAAATTTCTTATCTTGCAAGGTGCAGATGTAAATGCAGAAGAAATCATTCATATAGCAGCAGTAGCAGGTTCTGTGGAAATTATTGAACTTCTAATCTCCCATGGAGCTGATGTCAATGCTAAAGATTACCTCGGAAAAATTCCTCTTCATTATGCTGCTCAAGGTAATTCTACAGAACTACTTGAAACACTAATTTCAAATGGTTCTGATATCAATGCTAAAGATGATGATGGAAGAACGCCTCTTCATGATGCTATACCAAGTATGCATCCGCATATAATTGATTTTCTTATTTCTCATGGTGCTGACATTAATGCTGTAGATAACTTTAATAGAACTGCATTACAAATTGCAGAAAATACCGATAATGAAGAAATAATTCAGTTAATCAATCGTTACATTAATCAAAAGTAGATGTATTGAACTATGTCCAACATTTTGTTTGCGATAATAAACACTTCAAGATACGCTATTGTAGAGGAAAAGCATGATCTTTCTATATCTTGTTTCGAATAAATTTTAAAATTATAAGTATCAATATTAAATTAAGTTATTGCTTTCTCTATAATTGAATTAGTAAAAAGCATCGAAATTATCCATAAACATTAACTTTCGACTCAAGTTATAAATGATTATTTGAAAAAGTCCCATTTTCACAGTGAATACTTATGTTATCCAGAAAAATTTCATATACAATTTATGTAGATAGAATTGTAATTGAAAGAAATAAAGTATGTGGACAATTCAAATGAGATAGTAAATTTTTATATTTTATTTTAAAAAACATGGTATAATATAATACTGCATAAGATTTGAGCATCGTAGGACGTTGAAATTAGTAAACTTATGCGGTTTGATAAATTTTGATGGAAATTAAGTAAAAGAAACTAGCTGAAGACAATTAAGTCATCAACTGCTTTATGAGAACTAGATGGAGATAAGTTTCCGTTCATTAAATCTCTTTGTTGTTTAAAATGAAGTTCTTCAAGTGCAGTAATTTCGGCTCGTTGGTGTTGAAGTAGAGCCTGGTATTCAGGATCGCTGAAAACTTCCTCATCAAAACTGTCTGAAAGATCTGTAGAAGCATGACCTGAAGATGTGTTTAAATCTCCGTATGATTCACCTAATACTTGCTCAAGTTGACTTTTAATTGATTCGCGAACACTCAATTCTTCTTCGTGATTCAAACCTAATGCATCAACTAATTCGGCACAAATTGAATCAATACTATCCTGATTGGGGTCAAATGGAAAGCCTATTTTTATGTCTTCACTATCTCTATGAATAATCAAATTTATATCGACATGATTGACGAAATCGGACATTTTTATTTTTTGATAATTGTAAAAATTGAGAAGTTTACCATTGTTTTACGACCAGATTTATCTCAAAAAATTTACGTTAAAAAATTGCGAAATTTTTCGGTATTCACACTATTCATGAAATTGTAACATCTTGCGATAAGGATGTCAATTTGGAAGAAAAGTGAGAAAATTCCTAAAATGCTAAAAATGAATTTTCCAAACGTACTTTTTTATCTCATTTTTTTGATTTTGAAAAAAATTTGGAGAGAAGAACTCTTCGTTTTTGAATTTTGTCACGATGGTTTTAAAGTATATTAGACACATGTATTGATATTACTATTTTTGTATATTTTGAGAGAAAATCCCTAAAAAGTGAGAAAATCTGAGACGGTTTGAGAAAATATATAAACTATTGAAAATTTGAATTAAACTTCTCATTTGGAAAAAAGAAATTTGGAAAGAAGAAAATTCAAAAATGGAGATTTAGACTCAGTATCAAATGGAGAACAAAATGTTTCTTCATATGAAGGAAAAAAATTTTCTTGAGAAGAAATAGAGTTTTTAAAATTTTATTGTATGTAATAAAATAAACAAATATTAAAATTATTTTTTGATAACAAGAAAATTCCCAACAGAAAATATTTGAGACAAAGAAAAAAAGAAAATTGAAAAATATTACTCTCCTTTACATTTCTTGAGATTTTCAATTTATTTTTATAAAATTGACAATTTTAAACATTAAGTGATTTTGCTTGAAATAAAAATTATTGTTTGTTTACAGCTATCAAATAGATTTTTGCTATTTTGATTAAAATTTGTTAATCAAATTAATAATTTTTTAGTAGTATATGAGTGCGGGTTGTGTGACTTTTTTTGTTACATCTATATATAGACGATACATTAAAATATAAATCATAGTATTATATGTGGAAGTGTTGTGTACGTAGTATATGTGGAAGGATTGTGTACCTTTTTTTGTTACATCTATATATAGACGATGCATTAAAATATAAATCATTAAAAAATTAACATTAATTTTAAAATAATTTATTTTTTTATCTTTTATAAAAGAATCTATATATAGATGATGTCAGATATTCCGCGATTAATTAAACATTGTTTAAATCCTGAATGGGTTAAACTTCAATTTAAAAATGAAGATTGTGAATTATTAAATGAATATGAAAGCCAAAATAAGCTAATGAGGTATAAATATAATGATAAAGAATATTTAATTTCATGGAATCAATGGAGTCATAATCAAAGACCTCATAAACGAGAAGAAGAAATTGAAAATAATTATTTTCATGAATGAAAGATTCACTACCATAATGAAATAAAAAATAAAAAAATTTGATGAGTTCAACATTGAACTTTAAGAAACTAATGATTATTTGAATTTATGAAATCAATTATTTGATTCATTCTTTCTTCAATAATTTCTATTCTTTTTGTTAAATCATCTATTTTCATTAATGAGGTGATTCTTGATTGAGGAATAGATTTTAAACTAACCACTCCTTTTATTTTTGAAATTTTGAATCCATGACCCTCTGGGTCTTGGACTCTGTCCTCAACTTTAAACATTTTATTCAATTTACACGTTGTCAATTCTTCAAATAATTTTTTATTATTAGCATAATAGTCATTAAATTCATCAACAGATGAAAAAATTTTTATTTCAGTAATTGGTTTAACAACGTTTATTTTTTGTTGAACATTTTCACTTTCATTTATTTCTTCCTCCTTTGTTTCATTTATTTTTAAAATCGGTTTCATTTATCATTAAATAAAAATTAGAATATAAGTGATGAAATATATTTTTTAATTAATATTAAATCAGAAATGGCGGCAGGATTCTTTAAAAAATTATGGGATGGAATTAAGAAAGCTGCAGGTTGGGTTTATAAAAAGGTTATTAAACCTGTTGCAAACTTTTTGGCACCAGTAGCGAAAACGGCAGGAACTATCATAGGTGGAGTATTAGGTACTAAAGCAGGTAATCCGGCGATGGGAGCACAAACAGGTAACGCAATTGGTGGAATTGCTGAAGGAATACTTAATAAAATAGGAGGTAGATAGTGGAAAAATAAATAAATATTATTTTTATCTCAATATCGGTTGTAGTCGACGATAAACTTTATCTCCTTTATTTAAAATTTCTCTTATTGGGGCAGCTTTTGGCGTTATTGATTCAGCAACGTCACTAATTGCTTCTTTATTCTTAAATATCCAATTTGCTCCTTTCTTAATCCCTTCCCAAACTTTATGCGCTCCTCTTTTTACTTTATCCCACAGTTTCTTAAAGAATCCTGCAGCCATAGTTGATTATTTCATTAAAATTAAAAATTCATTTTCATCTTTTAATTTTGATTTTTTATTTAATAATAAATGACGACTAACTATTTGGTGCCAAACACTAAACCGATTAATGGAAATGTGTTTCATTCATTCGAAAAGATAAATGAAATATTCGCAAAGAATGACGGTAGAAGATATTATAGAGAACTTGAAAGTTCATGCTATGACTCTGATGCTCCATATTTTGATGATAAACAAACTCATTTAAGAATTACAAATCCGGCTCATGATGTGAACCAATTAGGTGACACATATATTAAACGCAAAGTTAAAGCAACTCTAGTTTCAAATAAAGCTTTCACATGTGATGCCGCTTTTAAATGCATGCGTTTATTCGTTGGTTATAAATCATCAAATCAAAGCTTTAAGCAATTAGAAGTAGAAACCGAAAGAGGTGATGCCGGTTATCTTCAGATGGATTGCGCCCGTGAATCTTTCGCATTTGCAACATATAAACCAAAATCAGAAAGGAAAGTTAAAAAGTTTGTTCATTCATTATATAACAATGTCCAAAAATATGATAACTCAGTATGTGGTAAATATATTGACCCTTCAGAAGTTTTCAAGAAAGCAAATGAAGAAGTTGATGTCACTTTTGATATGATTATTCCGGTAAATGATTTGTTAGCATTTCAGGCGTTCGATGATTATCCTAAATCATTTGGTGAAATCATTCTTAAATATTATGTTTTCAGGGATACTTTAGTATTTTGTCAGGTTGACCCGTTAAGAGTTGCTGATTTACAAAATTACGTTTATGAAAAGATAACTGATGAAAATTATGAAAAGATTATGAATCATGTTTATAAATATGATCGCAAATTCCAACAAATCGGACTTCCTGCAAAATTAATTACAAGCTTAGCCGCTACATCTGCTGACGCAACAGTTGAAGACGTTATTATTTCATGCACAAAGATGGAAGTTTTAGAGGATAAATGCATTACACCAGGATACGGTTTAATTGAAGAATCAGTTAAAGCAATACCACGTTTATTTAGTAAGGAAGATCCATTCATGATTCCAGCTCAACATATTGACGTTCGTTCACTAAATGGAGGTTGCATCACTCCTGAAGGTATCAGTTCAGATTTCTCATACGCTCTTCATAATGTTACAGATGTTGTGTTAACATTTCCGAAGAATGCAATGCAAAGAACGGTTTTAGAAAATCCAATGCTTCGAGGTCTTCAGGTCACTATAGATTCCAGAAACTTCCCCGATCAAGCGATGACCACAGTGGGCGACATATTCTTTACACGTATGCTTCAAGCTTCTGATTTAGATGGAGTGAATGAATGCACAGAAGAATACGAGGACTCATTAACTAGACCACTGAATGATGATGAGCACACCATTAGCTAGAACATGGAAAGACCAAACTTCATTCTTATGCACTATTCCAGTTCAACGTGATGGAGCGGGTATATTCTTTGATGGATTAGAAACTTTCAACTCACAAGTTACAGTACAAGTGAAAGCTTATCCAATCATTCAGGGTGAAAATGACACTTACTGTTCAAAAGTGACAAATCCTCCTCAGGTTTGGTTTACTAGGAC
This sequence comes from Trichomonas vaginalis G3, assembly GCF_026262505.1. Lineage (NCBI taxonomy): Eukaryota > Parabasalia > Trichomonadida > Trichomonadidae > Trichomonas > Trichomonas vaginalis. Next base: position 5,418,888 of record NC_067204.1, on the reverse strand, counting down.
TACATATTGGACATGGACACCGGATGAAGGTTTGAAATATCATCCAACAGGTACACCACCGCAGTATAGAAGTTCATATGATGAAATATTGATGAATAGAAATGTTTAAAATTATAAATTTATTTTTGATTAAATGGATTTAAATTCATCCACCCCTTATGAAGAATTAGCAGGAGTATATAATACATACGTAGATGATATGATTAATGAAGCATTGAGTGATAATAGAAATGCTCTATCTAAGGAAAAATTAATGAAAATTCCATATTCTGAATGTTACTTAAATTCAATCACTGCAGCAATTGGTAAACAAAATAAAGGTAAAACATTAACGATATTAAAACAAATTATCATTATTGCTAACACTTCACCCTATTCACATGTGTTAATTTATATCAACCGTTCAGGTTCACCTTCAGATGATACATTTGAATCTTTAAAGCATTTAATCAAAATTCCAATTATTTATTTATCACAAGAAGAAGCAGAAGATTATTTAAAAAACTTTGTAATGTATAAAGAATTATATAATACAATCAAGAAGCAAGGATTAGAGGATAAAATTATTGATAAACAACGGGATGAATTATTTGAAACACTTTCTATTTCAAATTTTGATAGAGAATTTTTACATTCACTCATTTTTCTAGATGATGCAGTGAAATCAAAACTAATAACAAATGAGAAATCATATTTTAATCAATTATTAACTCAATGTCGACACATTCAGTGTTCATTCTTCATGGCTGTTCAATACTTTAAAGCATTAAGCACAAACATTAAATCAAACCTGTCCACCCTTTTCATTTTCAGTGGTTTTAGTCGTCAACAGTTGAATGTTATGCTTTATCAAGTGAATTTACCAATGAGCATTAATGAACTTTACACACAATATCAACAATTAGGAGAACATGGAAAAATAATAGTTGATTTAAATAAAGGTTCCATTAAATTCGAATAACTTTTTATAATTAATTTTTATTTTTTATTTATAATTAAACATGACAGAAATAGCAAATCTTCTACAGGTTCCATTAAAACAAGGAACAAACAAAAAGGGTGCATATAATAGAACTATGAAAGTTCCAGACGGAATGAAAGAATTAGTCCACATTGTTGCCGGTCTTCAAAAGGATGTTAAACAAATGAGAAACGTTTTAACATTACCAGAAGCTCAAGCATATGCCAAACGTCACGGACCAAATTGGGAAGCACATGAAGCAGACATTACGGGTCCAAATGGAAAACCTGATGGAATAAATGAAGTCTTTGTTACTGATGGTCAAGGAAATATTAAAGTCATAAATGGGTATAAATTAACAATGACGGATTATCCTAAACGTAAAGCATATAATGAACATTATCCTATGCAATTTGATGAAAATGGAAAAGCTGTTAAACAATACATTGGAGAAGGTGAAAATGGTCCAATTAATTCATACCGTCATAATCCATATTCTTACTTCAATGAAGAATTAAATGCTATTGAAGAGGGACCGGATGGATTACCACGATATTCTAACCAGTTTGATGGTCAATATGCAAATTTGAGATCTGAAATTCCAGCTAAGAAATTCTTTAAAGTTGCTTTATTCGATCCAGTTTTCGCAAATGTTAAAGATGAACTTAAACAGCAATTCCAACCAATTATAGTAGCAAGAATTGCATCAGGTGCTTTATCTCAAGCATTCAAAGATTTAATTAAGAAACCATTATATCAGCAACGAGGTTTAACTTATGATTTAGTTAAGGAATCAGATAAAAGAAAATTTGAGAAATCAAATGATTATAAGAATGCAATTAATGAATATATTCGGTCTATTAATTTCGATGAAAATGCTAAAAATCAACTTCATGAACAAATACAGGAAATAATAGATTCAAAAGTTCCAGCAAAATAAAAGTTTAAATATATTTTTTTATTCGAATATAAATGAGAAGACGTTTCACTAGTCAAAAGAACACTAACGCAAAAGCAGAGATTACGGTTGGTTATAATGTAAATGATGATAAATCACGAATTATTCAAAATGTTAAAGTTAATGTTAGTCCTGAATTAACAAGGTCAGCAACTCAACCAAATTTATTAACTCGTGACTTACCGAAGAATGAGGAGGAGCAAAATAAAGAAGATGGAGACCCAATCATTTTATCTGAACCTGGTAAAGAACCTGTTGAAATTCCCACTTATCCAACATACCCAGCACCACTTGATAACCCAGGAATCTACGATTACAGTCGCAATGCGCCATATAAAATAGACATTAATTCTGAATTAATGAAAATTTACCGTGATATAATAACTGATAATTATGATTCAATAATAAATTTAATTGACCAATCCGGTTTAATTATTTTACCTTATGAATCATTAATTCACATTATCGCCATTCTTTGTGATGTTCAAGATTCAGACGTGAAGATTCAATTTTTCATAGATGATGAGGTTTCATGCTGCGGAACAGTTGCAAAAATAAATCCTATAAAGGATATTAGCACAATTAAGATATCAAAGAACGGAACAACAACTGAACTTCATTTAACATATAATGATATTTATAATAAAATAGTTGATGAATATAAAATATCACTTGAAAAATTCTTTGTTAAGGCTATTTAATATTCAAGCATTAACATTATCGAATAATAATCCTTTGAATCATAATCGATAATAATTGACCTTTCACCAGTTTCTATCGTTTGTTTTATTTCTTTTTGTTCCCCACTATCTGGATCGGTCATTGTAATTGTTTTTGTTATAGTATCAGCTTTATCTTTAACTTCAATCTTTTTTCCATCGGGATATTTAAACCAAAATTCCAAAAATTCGATATTGTCAATCTGTTCATATTTTAATCTATCAATTACATTTTTAATACCATCTGAAAATCTTATGAAATGGTCATTATATGGGTTTGATTGAACTAAATTTGAATGAAGTGAAATATAACCTGATGATGAATATGACATTGACTCATATTTTCTGAAAACACTAAAATTTATAACATGAATGAATTTCTTATTCGTTGAATTTATGAATTCTTGAGGTAATCTTATTCTAGTTTTATTTATCACTGGAAAATAACGCTTTACCATATTTTTAATCGTAATAAAAAATGTCAATTATCAATATTATTTCGAATAATAACTGTGAATTAAATTTAACAGTTAGCGGAATTTATAATGTTACTCTCGTTTCTGTGAGTGGTAAATTTAATCCCATTCTTTTAGACCCTTCAGATTATATATCATTTATTAAAGATGACCTTGAGCCGCATAGCGGCGGGGTCGTAGACCTAAAAACGTATGATATGTATATAAATAATGTGATAGTGAGGGGGGATATTAACACAATTTTAAGTTATTTAAATGAATCATTTATCATATGGTATGAAGAAAATTTTAAATCAAAACCTGATAAACTTTTTGAACTTGATGAAATAAATAATCTTATTAAATTTCTATTGTTTTCAGATCTAGAACACCAACGAAGGTTTGAGATTCTGTTGTCGTCTCTTTGATGGTTTATATGGTCCACACACGGTAAATTGTTCGGATTGGAAATAAAATGAGTAGCTATGAGAACATGTTTTTGGTACTTTTTGAGGTTTAATGTTACACAAATATAACCTATTCCTCTGTTATATTCATGTATAATTCTCTTGGTTTCTTTCTTCCTTATTTCAAAAGGCTCAGAACAGTGAATTTCATACTCTTCATCTTGTAAACATTCTTTCCATACATCTTGACCAACAAGTTCAGCGTACATCTGTCTTTACATACAAAATAAACATATATTTTTTTAAAAAACTAAAATATATGTTTATTTCGGGAAAATTCATGACAAAAACATTTACGAAGAAGAAGTCATGACAAAAACATTTACGAAGAAGAAGTCATGACAAAACATTTACGATGAAGAAGTTTATTTCCTGAACTGTTGTCAAAATGTCGTGTTGTCACACTTTTTCAGAGAAGTTAAATGACCTGGTAGCACATGGTAGCATGGTAGCACCTTCGGTTCTTCAAAAATAATTAATAACTACCTTCCTCCTGAACTGTTGTCAAAATGTCGTGTTGTCAACATGGTAACATGGTAGCACCTTCGGTTCTTCAAAAATAATTAATAACTACCTTCCTCCTGTGTTGTTGTCAAAATGTCGTGTTGTCACACTTTTTCAGAGAAGTTAAATGACCTGGTAGCACATGGTAGCATGGTAGCACCTTCGGTTCTTCAAAAATAATTAATTATTGAATAACCTAAAAACCATGAGACTTTGTCTCCGGACTCTTTGAGTCACTTCACGATAAAATAAGTGATAACAAATTTTTATTTTTATCATAAATGAATACCCCACAAGCTCAAAATTTACCACGAATCATAACAAGGGAGGAAATGATAAAAATGATGCAAGAACATGTTAAAAATAACAAACCACTAAAATTGAGAAAATGTGGTTATGCAGTAATGATGGAAAGAGAGATGTTGTCGAAGAGGAATAAAAATTAAATTTGGATAGAGTTTAAAAATTCATCTTTATTAAATTCATCTCTTCCAATCAATTTATTTATTCTATTAAATTCTTTTATTTTTGCTTCACTCAGTTTAAGGATTGAACGATAAGTTTCTAATTTTTCGATTATTTCTTTCCTCTCTTTATCGTTTTCAACCCCACCACATTGTGGCTTCTTTTTGTAATAACATATTTTTGATTTAATTCTGTTTAGTTTCTTTTTATATTCATTGTCTGGACTCTTGGATGCTTCGTTGTCACTCATTTCTTACGAAATAAAAAAATTAAATATTATTTAAATATAATGGAGTAATAAAATAAATCGGAATTTCTATTAATTTATTGTCAACTTCAACTAATGCATTGCCGTTAATATATCTAACAAATTTAGCTATTGTGTCAAATCTTCGTCTTCTTTTTGTCATTGATTTATCAGTTTTTCCATAATCGAGATGAATCAAAACTTTATCCCTTGTTTAAAATTCATGAGCCCTGAATTAATTTGTTCACGTTTAACATCATTCAACCTTTCCATTTGCTTTCTAATATATTCCCATTCTTTTGAAATATCATTTTTCATTTCCACCGGTTTCATGTTTATTGTTCTATGCCATGTATTATTGTAATAATATACTAACTGTTGTATGATGGAGTCATGATTTCCATCCCAGTATATCTGACCGTTAACCCCTAACGCATCTCTAAGAGTTCTCATTACCACATCAACTATTTTATTATGAAATGTATATGGAGAGGATGAGAAGTAAAAATTAATTTGTGGGAAATAATGAGTCATAGCTGCCTGAAATCCTTTATCACCATCACCCCTTATATTATCTACTCTTTCATGATCTAGTAAGTATTGAATAGCTCTTCTTGTTTCCTGTTCTGTTTTCCCTTTCACCGGAATGCAATATAAATATCTGGTGTTAATGTTAATGGCAAATAAATAAGTAACGTTTCCTCTTGAATATTCTAAATGATCGATTTCGTATGAATATGGATATGGTGCAAATGAAGGGCGACTAAATTTTTCCTTTAACGGTTGAATTTTTGGGTCAATTGGTTTATTTAATATTTTGAAATCCTTTTTAAAATCTTTTTGCTTCTTAAATGTTTGAAATGGATATAATAAAGTGAATGATGAAGGATTAACTGAAGGAGGAGGTGGTACTGTCGTTGGAGGGTTTGGTGTTGCAGGTGGTTTAATTTTATCTGCTTTGATTTTGGATGATGAAGTTTTGGATTTCATTCCTTCCTTCATTAATTCTGGATGTATTCTATTCATTTGTTTTAAATATGCTGTATATAAAGGTTTAATATACTTTCCCGCTTCGAGTTTATGTTGAAGGATGAATTCCAAAAGTTGATCTTCATTTAAAAGTCGGGCTGAATATGGTTTAACTAATGAATCATAAATTAAAGCTTGTGCTTCATTTATGGTCTGAAGGACCTGGGCGTTTTGCACCTTTTGTTTTTGTTCCTTTTGCTTTTGCGGCTCAGGATTATATAAATTATATAATTCATCAATATCTTCTTCTGTTAATACTTTATTTTTGAAATCTTTCAACTGTTTAAGTTGTGATTTAGTTTTTTCCTTTGTATATTCATTATTTTTAATTTTGTCTTTAATTTTAGAAATTATTTTATCATGATATTTCAAAACTGCATTTTTATAATATGGATAATAATATTCCATATCATCACCCGTTATATTTTTATTATGTTTTTGGAGATATGATTTTAATTCATAATAATTAAGAAAATTTTGATTAAATACTAAATCATCAATTAAATTTTTTAAATCTACGCTATTCATTTATATAAAAATAAAATAAGTGTTTTAAGGGTGCCCGCCTCTTTGAATCATAGTATCAAAACCATTATTTACGGTTCCTTTTGTCTCTTCTGTGGCATTTTATTAAATAAATGGCATACAACATCCATTTTCACAACATACAGCCTTAGTGTGTGCTCCTGTTAATGCAGTCTTACCGATTGTTAAGCGAGTCATTGACCCGTTTTTAAGTTGTAAATTAATATTTTGACCATCAAATATCACTTTATCATTTATTATATCCAAATAATTTTTAGGTGTTAATTGTTTATTTTGTCGTAAACTAACACCCTTCATTTTTTGTGCAATCTTTTTAAAATCACTTCCATCAATTGAACCGTTGAATGAAGTATAACACTTAGGACATAAAGCAACCATGTTATCACCTTGTTTCTCAATTGCTAAACCCAATAACTTCTTCTCATGTGCTTTTTCTTCAGCTTTATTCTTTAATTTAGGTTTAAATTTCTCATTAAAACAGAAGAAATCAAAAGGTGCGAATTTGTAAATGTTTTTATCATAAAATTTTTATCGGTTACAATTGCTTGAAATGCTTGAGTGTTAGGAAGATTTGGGTCGCCAGCGATTGCCCAATAAGATGAATCAGTATCACCTTCAATGAAATGAAAACGATTAACATCCATGCATTTATACATAAAATCATAAATGAAAAAAATACCAGTATTTAGCATTATCTAAAGTGAAGAATGCCTCTTGTAAACATGTATCACATCTATAAAATCTATCTTTAAGCATCACTTGATACGTATCCTCTCCTATTTCTCTTATGTTTTTAAACTTATTTGACATACATGCAACGCGTGCCTTCTGTGCATTCATTATTTTAGTCTTTGCGTAATTTTGTGTATTCATTGCATCGTAACCATATGATCCATTAAGTGAAATCTTGCAAAATAAACTTTTTCCTTTATTTCCTTCTAATTCAGCCTTTTGTCTTTCATTCATAAATTCGTTCGCAAATTCATTAAAACAAGTGTTTTTAGTAAATGTTAAAATTGATTGAATGTCATCAATGATAAAATGAAATCTGTCTATTAGATACCAAAGATAATAAGAAGAAAATGGTTGATATTGGATGCTAACTGAGTTAATTTCCTCTGTTTCTGGTCAACTGGTAGATTGTTTGATTTCATGTAATTATACATAAAACTGCCAATTGTTTTTTCATCTGTGATAATATCTAAGTTTCTTATTATCGGTAAAAAGTTTATGTAATCATTAATGTATTTTTCATCAATGTGACCCTTTACTTCAGCCACGAATAAAGTATTTTTCTTCTTAATTATTCCCAATGCTTTTGCTTTCTTTGTTGCTGTATCACAAATGATAACACCATTCAATCTTCCCGGCATATACATTTTATGGTCAGTATATTGAATGAAATCATGAGGATTAGATGAAAATGATGAAGGATATAATGAATTAAAGTCAACACCAACGAAATGAGTCATAATGTTGGAAGTGTCCTCATTTGATACAGTTTTAGTTTCTGGATTATATGAAAGTTTATTAATGTGCGTGATTCCTTTAAGATTTACTCTATGTTGAACATTTGATAAACCACCAGTAATTCCATTACGGAGAATGTGATAAGCTTCAACTGAATCTAGAGTCATTGGTAAATTATTTTTTAATGTATAATTTCTTAAATTGATTCTTAAACGTTGAACATCCTCATCTTTATTTGATTTTACGACATTGCAATAACAACACATTAACTGACAATTTTCTTTGGTATGTGGTTTTTCATTATCGATTCTATCTAATGTTGGTTTATTAGCATATGTAAACGCTTTACCACACATTTTGCATTTAGATGAAAGGATTAAATCGTGATAGTATTGATAGTCATCCATTGAAACATTGTTTTTAGTATCCCTTTCTGCTTTTTCATCTTGTTTCTTATATGAATCAATTTTATATTTCCAATACTTTTTTGTTAATTCAAAACTTGATTCCACATTTTCTTCTTCTGGATATGTTTCATTAGGATTAAAGTCTTTATATGCTAAAGCGTAACGAATCATTGATGCATTCGATGATAAAGAAAGATTATGAAGCATGTCAATTTTATAAACAAATGTTTCTTCAATAATTTTATCAATTGGGTCAATCATAATTTCAACATCTTTATTGCAATAATGAATAAAATATTCTAATCTATTCTTAAAATTTTTAGCATCATTGAGATATATTTGATAATCACTATCTGATATAGTTTCTTGAGTTAATGCTGAATAAAATGAATCTTTCGTGAATGGTTCCTCTTTATATAATTCATCTTCGTAATTTTCCCACGTGATGAATTGATAAGGGAAAAAGGATTTAACACGTGATTTATTGTTTCCGAAATCTTGAGTGAATTGGTCTAATGTTCCACCCGCTATATAATTTCTGATGTCAATAAATCTTAATTCATATGGACAGTTTGTTTTCTTTACAATGATTTGCTTAAATTGAGAAGAAGAACCCAGCATTGATTTTATTTTCCATTTTGCAGTGTTTAAATCACGAAGAATTAAATTTAAATCAAACTTTCCCGAATTAAAACCTATGATATTCACTTTATTGAATTCCTCATCTAGAAGTTCTTTAAATGCTTCCTTCTGTTTTTCATTTAATGTATGGGACAAAGTCCCCGCCGTTTGGTCCGTTTGCGGCTTCATTAATTCTTCATATTGTTCAATATTTGATTTAGCAACTAATGAACAGGTTGAAAATAAAAATTCAATCCAATCAGAGATGAACGAATCACTTGATGTTAAGCAAAAATTCCTCGTAAATGTTTTATCGTTTAATTTAACCGTTGATGATACCATGAATGGTTTTAAGTAAGCGTTCAAAGTTGCACATTCAGAAAGTTGAAGTTCTTCTTTAGTCTCTAATGTTTCGAAGTCAAAAGTAATATAATATCTTGTCGGTTTATAATATTTCTGCAAATTGTGAGCTAATAACCACTGATATATCTTCTGTTTCGTGATATGTGGTGCATATGGTTGCTGGGTCTTTTGCAATTGAACGTCTTGAATTAATCTTCCATTATTTTCTTTACATTTCTCACAATGTTTTAAAAATCTTCTTTGGTTTTTCCTTTCTGGGTCATCACGGATAGAATATACTTCTTCTTTGCAAAAGGGGCAAACTTTATATCCTGTGAGTGCTTCAACGTCTGTTATTCTGTCAGCGTGAAGTTTTCCACATGGACTCTGTGTTAATAAAATATTTACTGTTTCAAATTCTGGATCTATCATTATTGATTCCACTAATGGAAAGTCTACCTTATTTATGTCCACGTCTTCTGGTTGAGGATCACAATAATAAAAATCAATATTAACATTTAACATTCTCGCTAATCTCTCACTTTCTGATGAAATGTCAAACCCTTCATATGCATCTATGGTTTCATTTAAATAACTTCTACGAGTTTTAGGATTAACACCATCAGGAATGTTATAGAAGCGTTTAAATAACCTTCTACCTTCTGCTCTAATTTGATTATCATTCATTTTAGCTGTTCCGTTTTTGTTCATTTATGTAAGAATAAAAAATTAAAAAATAAATAAAAATAAAGTTTATTTTTTTAAAGTCCAGGGCTAAAGTCCATAAAATGAATTAAGAACACATAAATTTTTATCATCTGCGACGTGACGAATACATTTTAATTTACTCAAGAATGCGTACCCTGATACATTAAATCTAATTCCTGTCTTATTTAATTTCACAACTTTGAAAAGGAATGTATGAATAGCTATAAAATGATGAGATGATGTTTTATGGGTTGCTTCCATTTTTTCTGAAATAAATGAATAAATATAATGTTTATAAGTTTTCATATCTTTTATATTCTTAATAACGAATGGTATAGACCTTTCCACTTCGTCTTCCTTCGGTGCTGTTCTTTCATATGAAACATTATTGGTATCTTCAATAATGAAACCACAATCGCATAAAATTTTATATGTACCAATTGTTTCTTTTGATATTTTATCTAACAAATCAAAAACTTTATCAACACCTGTACATTTATTTAAATAATAATTTGTGTAAATATCATGGTCTTCTTTCTTAATCGTATTTGTTGCATATGTTACATTTTTCAATGCTTTTTTGAATTTTTCAGAATCAAGAGGAGGTGAAAGTAATATACATGGATAATCTCCATCGTCAATAAACTGAAGCTTATGTTTACGAATAAATTTTGTGCCTTCTTCTGAAAGTGTTTCATCTATTTCACCATCTAATAAATTTTTAGTAGATTCCAAAAAGTAATTTTTATATCTTTCTTCATGAGATTTTTGAACTTCTGATTCTGAAGCTGGGATATTCATTAAACCCTCTACTTCATTCTCATTATATTTTTCAACTTCTCTTAATTCCTTAATTTTTTCATCTATTTCATCTCTTATTTTTTCCAGTCTTTCAATTTCATCATATTCATCATCTTTAATCCGTTCTTCATAATATTCAGGGAAAACATCAGGTTCTTTAGGTTTTTCTTCTTCAGATGTGGGATATAAGAAATTTATAACATCATCTTTATTCATTTTTCCATCATAATCTAAATCATTTAATAACTCTGCGAATTTTTGACAATTTCTTAAATAATATTTATTAACTTCATAACTCGCCTCCTCTAATATATCCTTTATTTCCTCGTTTGTGAATCCCAATTTTTTAACGTCGTTAGTCTTGACACTCATTTTCATACAAATTAAAAATAAATTATTCAAAAATGTAAGACATGAATTTTTAAAGTTTATTTTTCATTCATGAATGATAATTATATCTGATTTCTTTTACTCTCTCATACATACTAGATTTGAAGAATTCAGAACATTTCCCATAATCTCCTAAATGTTTTCTTATCCCCAACGTGTGCCAGTTATTATATGAAACTGAATAAACTTTATCTTTATCTTTACACCTTTCATCACTTCCAATATATTTATATCTCAGTTTTGATTTAGCATTTTCATATTCATTAACGTTTAATAATTCACAGTCTTCCTTTTTAAATAAATGTTTAAGATATTCAGGATTTAATACTCTACGTTTATATGCTCCTAACTTAGTTCTAAAGGTTTTTCTACAAAATTTAGGAATTCCATCCTCTTTAATGTCATCAATGATTTCCATTTCATTATTTTCAATTTCTTCTTCTCGTTTATGAGGTCTTTGATTATGACTCCATTGATTCCATGAAATTAAATATTCTTTATCATTATATTTATACCTCATTAGCTTATTTTGGCTTTCATATTCATTTAATAATTCACAATCTTCATTTTTAAATTGAAGTTTAACCCATTCAGGATTTAAACAATGTTTAATTAATCGCGGAATATCTGACATCATCTATATATAGATTCTTTTATAAAAGATAAAAAAATAAATTATTTTAAAATTAATGTTAATTTTTTAATGATTTATTTTTTAATGCATCGTCTATATATAGATGTAACAAAAAAAGGTACACAATCCTTCCACATATACTACGTACACAACACTTCCACATATAATACTATGATTTATATTTTAATGTATCGTCTATATATAGATGTAACAAAAAAAGTCACACAACCCGCACTCATATACTACTTTTTTTTCTAAATATCTTAAATATCTGGATCACTCACTGATACGATGAATTAAAAGATAAAAATAATACAAACTCAACTAAGTTTCCTGTCTTTCAACCAAAAAATATTATGCAATTTAAATTAAATTGTTTATTCAAATATAAAACAAAGATGAAATAATTACAGTTATCATAAACTTTATGAATAACTCTGTAATTGGTTCAGATTTTCGTAAAAATATTTTTATTAAAATCGATAAGAATATGTTTACCTACTATCATCACATATCTATAAACAAGAGTAGAGTGATTTTTATCATCGAAACTTTTTAAAAGCTGCAAGCTGGAAGTAAAAATCTTGTTTTTTTTTTTCTGAGTTAGTTGTAGAACTATTGATTCCCGAGTTATCATTGTGATGTAGAAGGATGTCAATGTACTGACTGAAGGATATGAAGTGAATTGAATTTCATTGAATTTCAATTTGATCAAATTTGTTGAAATTATATGAATGTGTCAACATCTGTATCACTCTCCTTCACTTCTTCCCTATTTTTTCGAGAACGAAGCTAGCTCAGCTTTCGCTGAGCGAATTGACACTTTTGATGCCCTAAACGTACATACTCTCAAATTTATTGAAAAAAATAATACTACCTAAACTCGTATATTCTTATTTTAAATATGATATTATCCTTAGAATCCACACTAGAATATATTTAAATCAACTTTTAAAAAAGTTCGAATCCTGTGCGTCTCACTTTTTAAATTTTCCAAATGGAAAATTATATTCTCTTAAAACGAAAACAATTTTCCGAATTGACATCCTTAGTGTATTTCAATCAAAATAGTTGTAATTTTCATTATATTATTAAATCAATGGTTTCTTTCATTCAAAGATTTGTGAAAATGATATCATGGTTTCTGGGAAATTGGGGAAGAATGTATGTATCAAATATTTGATGAGGAATAAGTTATTTGGTCTATAATTCTATTCAAAAGTTTTATTGAAATAGTTGAATGTTGACGTTTGTATAATGCCGCATCTCTGAGTATAAAATATTACATGTCTCAATATCTTTCTATTTAAGGTATTCAAACACTCATTATTGCATTATAGCAACAAATTCTGAAAGTAAATTTCAAAATGATAATGTTTGGCTCCTTTATTTTCTTGGTATTTAAAATATAATGACCAATTTATATTATACAATTCGTGTGGCTAATTAGATCGATTATATTTCTTATTGAAAGACTAGTATTCAAATGATCTTATGAGTTTATTGGCAATTTATATGAATATGTATATCAAATTCATCTCAAATTTTGTTTAAAAATAGTTTTAACTTTTTAATATTGAATGTGATTTTAAAATTTCTCCATTTCTATGTTGTCATTCAATGAGTGATTGTTTCTTATTCCATTTAAAACATTTTTTAAATTCTAAAAATATTTTAAAAATAAGAAATTATTAAAAATTTTGATGATTTTTTTGAATAAAATTAGGGAATTTGATATTTTTTAGAAAAATAAAATCGAACACATATCATTATTTTTTCTCTAAATTATATGTTGAGTTAAATTTAGTGGATAATTTTATCATCAATGATTTTTAATTTCCTAAAAACCGTGATGATGCGAGATGTTTAGTTCCAATTTATTTCCATGGGCCCAAAGTATCTATCATTATATTCATTTTTAATTTCGTAGACCGAAATTTTATACTCTAGCGAAAAAATGTCAAAAGATAAGTTAAGTCCCTAAGATTCTCTGTTAAACAACAGAAGAAAACTTGTCAAACATCAGGAATTCATTTTCAAACAAGTTAGCAATCAAAATTTAATCCCTTTCAAATTACAGATAATTTAGCTTTAATTTTTTTCATTTTATACCAAACTTTAATAAACATCTGATAAAAATAGTCCAAGAAGACGATAAATAAACAAACAAAAAAAACAAAAGATGAGCAAAGTTTGGCAGGAAACTGTCCTAAACAGTAGCTCTGCTCCTCTTTTTGTAGTAATTGATGAAGATTTCATAAGACAAAAATCCAATGAAGAACATATCCGAGCCCAATTTCCCGATATCGATAACTTAATAGAAAATATAATTCATTGCAAAGAGATAAATGATAATACCCCAAAAATGAAAAACAAAACAAAACAATTATTTAGAATATTGCATCACGATTACTTGGAAACCGAAAAAGGAATGGATAAGCTGATAGAAAAATACAATACCATTATATTACCTAGATGCCCACGCGTTTACTGCAATGGAGCTAGGTGCTTCCCTGTAGGCGTGGAAAGAGATGGGGCAATCTTTCCGAAAATGATTTGCCCAGCATGTCGCGAAGTTTATAATTTACCTCCACCATTTGATGTTTTACAGAATGGTGAGTCATTTGGTGATAGATATATTGAGAAATTCTTTGAAAAATACAAAGATAAATTACCAGAACGAGTAGAAGAGAAGCCATATGAGCCTCGGATTTTCGGATTTAAGGTAAAGCAGCATAAGGAACCATTGGAACCAGAAAAATTAGAGAAATAAAATGTTATTTAATCTATCATAGAATAATATGACCAATTCGTGAATTATCTATTTCTTAACAAAAAAGTTACTCAAAAATTGAACATCATATTTACTTCAAGATTTCTGTTAAATTGCAAAATTTTTGATTCGATAAGAGGCGGTAATTTCCTGAATATACCTACCAATATATCATACTTCAGTTACATTATTCGAATATACACAGTTTTTTTCATTTACGGAAAGTAATCTCGGTTAGATGAGATATTAAAATTGAAAAATTAATTATTTACAATGTTTTCCTTCAACACAGAATGAGCGCAATGCATTTCAGAGCGAGTGGAAACTTTTGGACTGATAAAAAAATGGAAGATATAAATTGCTATTTTATATATTTGAGAATAAAATTACAGATATTTATAAATACCGTAGCGAATGCATACATATATTATATGGAATAAGGCTTACATTCCTCTTTCTTCACGGATTTTCTTAATGAGGCGCAATAAATATGGTCCTTCACCATCAGCAACTTGTGGAAGTGCTTCTTCGATGTCAGATATTTCTGTAGATGGATCAAGCTCGAGGTCGAGCATTTCTTTTGTTAAATCCAATTTGCAGTATTTTAAGAAGTCATAGACAATTGCAAGAAGAACAGCATCTTCTTCTTTTTCGAGTTTAATTGGTTGAATTTCTTTTGTGTTTTCGATCTTTTTATCAAAGGCTAATTTTCTTGCCTGCTTAACAGACTCTATGCGCAAAAGATTGCGTATCATTGCGAGAAATCCATGTTTCTCTAATTCGTCGTTAATTGCTTGTTTGAGCGCTGCTTCTTTATCAACTTCTGCCATTTTACATTTATAAACGTCCTTCATTATCCAGATTGAAATAAAACTGCACATCAATCAATTATCTAATACATTTTACAAACTATATCACACCCAAAGATAGCATGCTGCTTGATCGGATTGTCAGAGGTGTATGTTTTAGGTGAACACAATTGAATTTGATTTATTTGTTAATACTTACAGCATTTCGTAAGCTTACATAACTATTATTAGCTATATTATATATTCACAAGAATCGAAAGTAAAATTACATGTTTAAAATATTGAATTCGAATGAATTTTGATTAATTAGAAGTAACTTCTTGCCTACCATACTAAGTCTTTATTTCTAATATAAGTACTTCTAAATACTCATTGATTTGAGGCATATTATTGATAATTTCGGTAAAATTTTAATCTGTGATGCTAATTTTTAAACAAAATCATCAAAGAAAAGAAACAAAACTATAAAAATGTAACATAACATCCAATTAAAGCATAAAAATTAATCTTTATTTTTCTATTCTTTGATCACAGAGGTGATATCAGCTGTATATATTGGGATTGTTGTAGAAGATGGGACACGGATATGGATTGTAGCAATATTCTCCTTTCCGACCTTTTCAAATATGCCATTGATAACATCACAAGCATTATCAGCAATATTGGAAGCTTCCCAGCTAAGCTTACCAACAGGGGCAGCGAACTTGTTGCCCTTTGGAAGAATAACTGGAGAAGAATCAAGTGCTTTAGTAATTGGAGTGATGAGATCGTCACCTGCTAAATCTACGAGGATTGGGATTTTCTTTTTCTCATAGAACTCTTTTGTAAGCTTTGTATTCAAAACATGTGAAACTCTGGAATCTGCAAGGAAGCATCTTGTGTCTTTGATAAGTTGGCGAGCATTATATGTCTCTTTGAAGCGTTCTCCAAACTTCTTAACTGAATATGTCTTAATCTCTACTGGATAATCAAGCTCACGTATTTTTTCTTTCCATTCCTGATGTGGATCTTTTGTAATTAGAACAACACGAAGGGTGGAACCTTCATAGAGATTGTGTCTAACTGGAATTGCAAATGGATACTGAGTTTTGTATTCATAATTTTGCCATAAAGTGAAGATAAGTGTAACATTTGGGTCTTCGGCAACGAGTTCATCCTCATCCTTCTTTGTGAGCTGTTGGAGAGCTTGAAATCCGAGCTCAACCTGCTTGTGGAGATCAAAAGTCATTGTGACCTCAAAATTTTAGGCTCTAGCTTGGAGACACAAGACTTAATTTAAGGACTCTCATATGCTTGAAAACTTATAGAAATACATTATATCAAACTTATTTAGCTGAAATAACAGATTTGCAGATTGCAAATTTTTTTCTTTTCGAATTATATGATTGTCAGCATAAAAATAACTAAGGTATACATGAACAAACCCAAATTGAGAACCACGGCTTGATAGCTCAAATGTGAATTTGAGCTATCTCAAAATCATTGAGTTCATTATACGAAAATATGTATTATAAACCATTTAAAAATATCAATAGTAATATTTAGCTTAAAAGTATCATTTTTTTAAATTACCATTTTGGAGAAATGATTCGAACTTCTTCGATGGTAAATCTTTTAAACGATGATGATTGGAAACTTACTTTTACAGAACCCGGACTTCCAAAGAAAAAGAGTCAATTCCAAGCCGCACCCGAAAATTTCTATTCACAATCAGCAATTGCACCGAATTCAACTAAATTATTTTATTTCACACACTTTAACAAATGGAGGAGACTATGGGAATACATTCTTTTAATTGTTTCTGCTTTTCCATTTTTCGAAATATCATTTATCTCAATTTTTTGTCCTCATGTTAGCATGCTTAGATTCTCTCCACTCTTTATATTTGATATCATATTTGGAATTGATATTTTTATCTCATCTCGCACAGCATATCTTTCACAAGGTGTTTCTGTTACGGATCCTGATAGAATATTTAGACGATATGGTAAAGTTTGGTTTGTATTTCAAATAATCGCTACAATTCCACTTAATTGGATTGGAGTTCTTAAAGGAAATCGATATTTATACTTAGCTTTATCAATCAACAAAGTAATTCGCCTCAGAAGAGCATTTACAGCTGCCGAATACCTACTTAAATTCCTAATGTACCATAATTGGAAATCTATAATGTTTCCTTTTTGTTTATTACTTTTATGCTTTGCACATTTCTTCGCCTGCTTATTTTACATCTGTGCCGTATTCGAGGATACAATGGAATCATGGATAGGCATGTCTGGCTGGGATTATTTGTCTCCTCCTCAATTATACGTTGTCAGCGTTTATTTCGTCATGACAACAATCCTTACTATTGGTTACGGTGATCTAACTCCGAAGACATCACCAGAGACCATTTTGGTCATATTTATACAGCTTTTGGGCGTTTTAGTCAACGCATACATTTTATCTATCATGGTTTCGATTCTTATTGATCCAATTGGTAATGAATTCATTCAGAGATTCATTAGTCTCTCTGATTACATGCATTTTAAGCATGTTCCACCAAATGTCAGAACAGATATTAAACAATTTCTTCAAATGAAGTGGCAAACTAACCATGGAACGGAGGACCCTGAAAATGTATATAAGTTCATACCAGAAACAGTAAGAGATAACATAAAAAGAGATATTTGCAGAAAATGTTTCTCAAAAGTCTCAATTTTGAGAATGGCGTCCGAATCTCTGCTAACAGAAATGGCCAATTTACTAAGAGATATCAGTTTCTCACCCGGAGAAGTCATTGTAAAGCAAAATGTGATGACTCATGACATGATATTATTAAATAACGGAATAATTGATATATATGCTGATGGTAGCCTTGTAGCATCCAGTGCTTGCGACGATGGCCTTGTTCTTGGCGAACAAGAATTATTTGTTGATACACCTCGAGCTGCGACTGTTATTGCAGTTACATATGTTGAAGGATGGATAATTACTCGTGATTTCCTTATCCAATGCCTTGCTCATCGTCACGAACTCAAAAAAGATTTATTAGACTCTGCTTTAGTTTGTTTCCCAGCCAAATACAAGGAAATCAGGAAACTTCTCTCCGGAGAAAACATTAGAGCTACTGTTGAAAGAAATAAGGCCAAACAAAGAGAAATGATTCAAAGAATTCTTAGGAACCATAGAGATCAAAACAACACTGATGATGATTCTTCATCAGACTCAAACCATCTTGGTATTTAACCATTCTTTATCTTCCAAATTTGTTTGTTTGTTAATTAGTAAATTGTCTTTTATTTATTAAGAAAAATAACTTATCCCCTAATATGGATTCATTAATGCTGTCATTTTATAGTTTAGATTCCTTATCAATTAGAAATAATGTAATGAAATTCATTAAAGAAGAGGACACAATTCATTATTGTATACTTAATAGCAACCTTCTATACAAGTTATATATGAAAAATGAGAGATTACAAAAAGCGATTTCCCGAATTTTGAAATCCTGAAAAATAATGTCTGTCTTTTAAAATTCTTCACCGTTTTTACGATATATCAAAGCTGAGAAATTGATATGCTAAACAATATGAGATACAAAATTTCAAAAAAATTAGTAGTAGTATATGACGGGTTGTGTGACTTTTTTTGTAAACGTAAGAATTCATACAATATTGAACGATTTTGTATCATTTTTTTTAACATATGAAGTAAAAAATGTATGATTCTTACGGTTTTTATTCTTACGTTTTTGAATAAATCAAGATTTAAAAAATTGACTTCTTACGTAAAATTAAAACTAAGTTAAATTTATTTTTTTTTATTTTTTATTTTATAATAAATGAGTGGATCAAGATTCGTAACCGTCAATCAATTAATGGATGCTCTTTCACCAATTCTTGAAAATGTTAAACAAGTAGATGTTTATTTCGATGATTATGTAGAAAGTTTATATTATAAAGGTAAGTTTAATATTAAACCTATTGCTTTTGCATTTGATAATAAATTAATTGAAAATGCAAAAATTTGGGAATTAATTCCGAATATTGAATTTATAACAAATATTAATGATAAATGGTTTAAACGAATTCTAACCACAAAAGTTCTTTGTAAATTAATGATCAAAACTGAGGAAAAAGAATTTAACGGGTTTAAATATCATCCAAATAAAGTTTCAGAACTAGAAAATGAAAAACTTCAGAAAAAATTAAACGATAGACTTTCAAATGATCGTATTGAAAAAATAAATAAACTAGCAGAAGTTGCATTTAATAATGAAATATTTGATGAATATAACCTTGAACTCAGTGATGGGCTTTAAGGACCCGGGCTCAACGAGTCATGATTTATGAAATCAATAATTTGATTTATTCGCTCTTCAATAATTTCTATTCTTTTTGTTAAATCATCTATTTTCATTAATGAGGTGATTCTTGATTGAGGAATAGATTTCAAACTAACCACTCCTTTTATTTTTGAAATTTTGAATCCATCAACTTTAAACATTTTATTCAATTTACATGTTGTCAATTCTTCAAATAATTTTTTATTATTAGCATAATAGTCATTAAATTCTTCAACAGATGAAAAAATTTTTGTTTCAGTAATTGGTTTAACAACGTTTATTTTTTGTTGAACATTTTCACTTTCATTTATTTCTTCCTCCTCTGTTTCATTTATTTTTAACATCGGTTTCATTTATCATTAAATAAAAATTAGAATATAAGTGATGAAAATGAATTTTTAATTAATATTAAATCAGAAATGGCTGCAGGATTCTTTAAAAAATTATGGGAAGAAATTAAGAAAGCTGCGGGTTGGGTTCATCAAAAGATTATTAAACCCATTGCAAACTTTTTGGCACCAGTAGCGAAAACGGCAGGAACTATCATAGGTGGAGTATTAGGTACAAAAGCAGGTAATCCGGCAATGGGAGCACAAGCAGGTAACGCAATTGGTGGAATTGCTGAAGGAATACTTAATAAAATAGGAGGTAGATAGTGGAAAAATAAATAAATATTATTTTTATCTTAGTATCGGTTGAAGTCTTTGATAAACTTTTTCTCCTTTATTTAATATTTCTCTTATTGGGGCGGCTTTTGGTGTTATTGATTCAGCAACGTCACTAATTGCTTCTTTATTTCTTAAATATTCCAATTTTGCTCCTTTCTTCATTGTTTCCCAAACTTTATGCGCTCCTCTTTTTACTTTATCCCACAGTTTCTTAAATATACCTGCAGCCATAGTTGATTATTTCATTAAAATTAAAAATTCATTTTCATTTTTAATTTTGATTTTTTATTTATTAATAAATGACGACTAACTATTTGGTGCCAAACACTAAACCGATTAATGGAAATGTGTTTCATTCATTCGAAAAGATAAATGAAATATTCGCGAAGAATGATGGTAGAAGATATTATAGAGAACTTGAAAGTTCATGCTATGACTCTGATACTCCATATTTTGATGATAAACAAACTCATTTAAGAATTACAAATCCAGCTCATGATGTGAACCAATTAGGTGACACATATATTAAACGCAAAGTTAAAGCAACTCTAGTTTCAAATAAAGCTTTCACATGTGATGCCGCTTTTAAATGTATGCGTTTATTCGTTGGTTACAAATCATCAAATCAAAGCTTTAAACAATTAGAAGTAGAAACCGAAAGAGGTGATGCCGGTTATCTTCAGATGGATTGCGCCCGCGAATCTTTCGCATTTGCAACATAAGTTAGTATGGGTAACTTGGGTACGGCGGCACTGCGTTCCACCTTACCCAACTTAACCTTAAATATTTACAAAACCGTCTGACACATAAATGACTTCACTAATGACTTCACTAACGACTTCACTAACATTTTCACTAACGACTTCACTACTGTAAAAATAAACGTTCTCACTAACGTTCCCACTAATGTTCTCATTTACAAAAGTATTGCAGCGCTTCCCATTGCTGTGCTTCACACAATAGTTCATATTCTTCAGTATCGCTGCTGTCACTCCAATCGTCAGAGTCAAAGTCACTGTCAAAATAAATGTTAGTAAGTTTTGACAAAGCTAATGAAACACGCTTACCGTTTGTATCTATTGCTTTTATATATCTCCCATTATGTTTGTTGTCATAAACGCTCAAACTAACTTTACCCTTTCTCCCTCGTATCTGATAGAATGTATTTTCGCGAGGAACGAAGAACAAATTCTTGAACTCATGACCGTTGTAGTTTGTTATCTCAATAGTTTTCGTCATTTATATAAAAATAAAATAAAAAATAAACTTAAAAATTAATGATATCACCACTCCCACACGTATGAAAACATCCATTTAAATTTAGGGTAGAAGGTTAGATCTAACCTCATTTCTACCCTCATTTCTACCCTGTTGAATTCATTGCTTTATAACTCTCTTCCTTGGTTTCTTTTTAGTTGCTTTCTTCACGTCTGTCTCCAACTTGACTGTCTTTCTTCTTCGGCCGTAATGATACCAGTTACTTCCACCAGTCAATGGGTCAAATGGTCTTTCGTAAGGGTTTCCATACATTCCATAGGGACCATACGGAAGAACTACTGGTGGAGAAGAAACATTTTCTTTAGTTCCATCGACTCTATTTAAATGCATTGTTTCACCTTTCATCTGGTCATTAAAGTCTTTTGCGTGTTTTGCAAACTCATCGTCCTTTCCTAAAGCATTTTCTGACTCAGTCGCAACCAAATTGGATGCTTTATTTATGAGCCCTATTTTATTTAATCTTAACTTCTTTGCAACCCAGCCTCCAATCTTCCCTTTATTTGCATCTAATGTCTTTGAAACCCTTCCTTCACTCATTTTATTTACTGCGTCATAAGCTCCAAGTGCTTTTGCTCCAAATGCTAATGCTTTTGTTCCCATTGCGCCTAAAGCTGCCCAAGCTACCATTTACCCCATATTAAAATCATCTCTCTTCAATATTATCTCATAAAAGTTCTCGTTACTGGAGAAAGTCAATGAAACGTAAGCGTTCTCACGGGCTTCGCCCTCACCGCTTTGCGGTCTATCTAACTTCTTTCTTATATCATCTATACGCTTCAAAATGTCTGAACAATTGCTAACATCTTCTACAACAGTTATTTCATCATGAATGACCTTCAAGAACAAGCTCATTTAATATGCAATTAAAATCATCTCAATAATGAGTCCATCCTTTCCATCTTTAGGTAGCACAACATCTTTCATTGAAGAAGGTTCGACAAGTCTTATGTTAAACTTACTGACAAAGTTTGTTATACTATAATGCTTCGGCGGCGAATACATATAGTTTGAAAGACATAATATAGATTCTTCAGCAAATTCACTTATACTGGATTTTATAACAATGTTCTCACGAGACCAAATACCACCAATTGACAATCTTGTAAGCAATCCTGCTGAGCCTTCAACTGTAAACGTCGATGGTAACATTCCACGAAGGTCATCTATTGACATCGTTGAGTCACTGTATTTAAATATTTTCTTAAAGCAATCGTCATTATCTAACCATGCAATAGCTTTGAAGTTTTCATTCGAATATACATCTGCTTCATTAAATGTAAAACCTGACTTCTTTGCAGAGATGACTTTAAAATCTATTGAGTTTGTTTCAAAATTATATGCTATGGTAACTTCTGAAGGTAATGGATGCCCTTCCGCAGTCAGTTGTTCTCTCACTACCGTTTGAAGCTTTGTGTTAAAAACTTTCATGTCATCTCCTGTGTCTAGGTTCACATACACAGCAACAGGGAAACTATCTTGCTTCTTTGTTTCATCATTATACCTCAAAACATTAAAGTTCTTCAATAATATTGTTCTTCCTGCTGGAATACTTCGAACTTGTCTGATTTCAATAGCTTTCTCACCTCCTACATACTCTACCCAGTGCCTTGGATATTCATAAGTATACTGACTTTCTTGAATTTTGGTTGGTTTCATCATAACGTGTTCATAGTATATCTTTATACTCTTGTCAGTTAGACTCGGTGCTATGTTCTGAATATTTCTGACTTGCATTTTTAATGGAGATAAAATGAAGCATTTAATACATGACGTAGATGAAGACATGAATGAAACTACAGACAAACTTAACTCTTCTCTTATTCTTCCTTTCAGTAAGGACTATGAGTTCTGTTCAAATGGTGTTTATTTCTATTGTGGAAAGATGGGTTCAGGTAAGACATTTAACCTCATTCGTCATATACTCATAACAGAGCGTTTAGGAAACGACTCTTACTATGACCAAATCATTATATCAGCAACTTCAGACTCTATGGATTCAACAGCGAAAACATTTATGTCAAAAGTTCAAGCCTCTGTCGTTAAAGTTTCAGACAGTGAACTCATTGAATTTCTTCAACGTTACATTCGACGTAAGAGGAAATATTATGCCATTGTTGAATTTATACAGTCAGGAATGCAAAAGACTTCAGAAGAGATGGAAAGAATTATTGACAAACACCACTTACGTCAATACTCAGGAGTTTACGATATGAAACGACTGACAAACTACATTCTATCAAAACTTTCAAAATACCCCTTCAAAAAGTATCCTTCAAACACTCTGCTCGTTTGTGACGACTTCGCCGGAAAAGGTTTAGTGTCAAAGCCTGACTCACCATTAGCTAACATCATAACTAAAGTCAGACATTACCATTTAACTGTAGCAATACTTATGCAAACATGGCGTTTCCTTGCTTTAAACATAAAACGTCTCATAACTGACTTCGTTATCTTTCAAGGTTTCTCACGCTATGATATTGAACTCATTTGGAAACAGTCAGGTATAACATTACCTTTTGAAGAAATTTGGGAAGCATATAAGTCTCTCATCTCTCCTCGTTCATACCTTGAGATTCATATCATGACTAATACCATTAAAGTCAAAAATATTCCATGGGAACGACCAACATTGTTTTAAATCTTATGCTTCAATTGACTGATGGTAAACAAATTCCATGCATCTCTGTCGCCATTTCTGTTAATATTTTTGCTGTCATTCATATCATCCACTTCCCATCCGTTAGCTTTTGAGGATATGCGTTAGAATAGCTGTTCTTAAATGAAGGCTTTTCACCTTTGAGAGCATAAACTCTATAACTTTCTGCATACTTTATGTTTGAACCTCCTGAGCCATCATTGACATAAATTTTTATAGGCTTCCACCCTTTGTTCATGTTCCTGCTTCTTCCCTTAGCTCTTTTGTTCAGTAGTTCTACATCTTTATACACAGCACCTGTCTCAGTGAATTCAACAATATTTTCATTCGTTAGCTTTACATTCAAACCCTTGTCGAGTATATTGTTCATTTCATACATATAAAAGGTTTTTATTCTATATGAAATGAGAAGCAAATCCATCTTAGCTGGTGCCGTAAATGTTCCAATTGAACCAACATCAAATGTTGACTCACGAACGACAAACAATATTGTCATAAAGAACTATAGTTCAGAGTGTTTGAAAGAACCAGAACCAGAGCTGAAATCCGTGAATTTAAACACAACTTCAAACGCTAACGCTACATCAGATGTTAAGTTAGAGTATCCACCACTGGACCAAATTCTTTCAAGAGAAGCCAACGACAACCCTTACACAAATGTTCAAACAAATCCTTCAGATAACGTAGACCATTACCTTCTTCAGTTATACCAAACTATCTTACTCAAAGACGATAAGAAGCTTTTGGTAAATCTTATAAGTAAGAACCAAATAATTCTAACAAAGGAGGATTTAGAAAATGTTATCTCACGAATAACAGGAAAGCAATGTGTCATTGACTATCTCGACCCTGAAATCGAATGCTGTGGTCAAACGCCAATATTCATGAAAATAGGTAACATCCGCATCATTGAAACACCAGGAACTACAGGAGTTGAGTTTAAGTATAAATATTCGAACGAGTATACAAAACTTTCAACAGAATATAAACTTTGCTTGAAATATGTTTTAGTAAATTAAAGCAATTTGTAATATCTATCCAAAACTTCTTCAACAGTATCGAACTCATCTTCATAATGCAAACCTAATCTTATTGACTTGGTGCAGTTTTCACTAACACAATATTTTTCTGTTCTCTTGACTGACATAACTAACTCATTTGTTTCATCAAACAGCAACAACCAAAGTTCATGACCTAATACATAACATTCATACTTTATATTTTTAGCTCTGAGTTCTCTTGTAAGCTGTTGCATTTAATATTTTCTAAAAAGTCAACTTCAACAGTCATTCGCACTGGTGCCTTCAGTTCTACAGGCTCTCCTTGAAAGTCAACAAGTCTGAATTGCATGTCTTTCAAATTATGAGGACTAATGCGAACCCATTTACCTAAATGAGTTGCTATGACAGGAACATTTGGAATGAACATTGAATTGACTGCATAACAGAAGGATTTATATTCTACTGAACCTTTACTATTAACTCCTGAAATACCTGTGACATTAGCTATTTTAGACTCAATGTATAAACAATTGCCATAACATACGTATGGAACAGATTTCATCTCAATCGTTTTGTCAACACTTTTCAAAGGAAATGTCATATGGTATGCTCCTAAAAGAAGTTGAACTCTATGACTCATTCGTGTTATCTTGAACTCTTTCTTGCTACTGAACTTCAATGTTCCCTCAGAAGAGAGTTCGACATCTATGTTGTCAATAGTTTCTTCATTTATGAGAGCATTTAACACTCCAGCAATTTTATCTATTCTATACTCTGCTCTGTTAGGAAATGTTATAAAACTTCTTTTGTCATCTATTTCAATCTCTATGAAATCTGTTTCATCTGTTATGACAAAAGTTGCGATAGTATTGAAGTCAACCATTCTGAATGCAAGCGCTTCATTCTGAAGACCTAAGTTTGTTTGTAGCTTTACTGTCCCGTATTCGTTTGGGTCTGTACTTTGCAAATAGAACAACATTTTATTCTCATTAAAATATGACTATTGCTGCATATGCGTATGAAACAAATGAAGCAAGAAGAGCACATGAACTAGTAAACGAAAACTCAACTTTAACCATTGAAGGCAATGATTTAGTCATTGACGATGGAAAAACTAAAAAAGTCATTGATTTCGATACTTTTAACACTTATGACCCATTCATTACAACAAGCAAGGTTCCCATCATAAATGATGGAACGGTGCAATATATAAATTCAACAGTAGATGCCTCATTAGTGAAAGTATTAAATGTTCTCATTGAATTGTTAAAGAGCTTTCGATTTGACGACAACATTAAATGCTTAAAGAATTTAGTCATGAATGAGAAACAAATTCTTGGCGTTGCTGGTAGCAGTAATGATGTACACCTTATGACATTAGAATATTATAACGAACATAAAGATGAACTGAAAGGAGAGAAGGGTGACACCGGACCTCAAGGACCTCAAGGACCACAAGGAATACAAGGAATACAAGGAATACAAGGAATACAAGGACCTCAAGGCGAGAACGGTTTGGATGGTGTAGATGGAAAGGATGGAAAAACTGCTAAATCATGGATATGGAACCTTATAAATACTGGTTTAACAGCTGCTTCATATGGAGTTCTTCAATACCAAATCGGAAAGATATGGGCGGTACTTGGTGAAGAAGTTTTAAATGACGTTAAAAATGCTTTGAACTTCATTTCAAATGGTTCGGATACTATTAAAACTTTATCTGGTTGGATGCAAGAAACAAGGAGTCAAATAGATACTGTAAGACGTATAGCAAACAATGCACGTACGGGATTGGATACTTTACGACAAGCACAAAATACACTAAAGGAAGCAAATGATATTCTTGGCTCAGTATCAGACATGCATGAAGATTGGCTTAAAGGTATTGACAAATCTTTAAAAAATCACAGTCAGTCTATTGCTGACTACAAGAAAAGTATAGATTTTTTACATAGTGCTATGGACGTACATGATGGAAGCATAAGGAACTTACTTAATGCTAACAATAACTTACCAGGAACTATTAAAGCATTTATAAAGTCCTTTGTAAAACCCGGTGCTCTAACATTTAGGTCTTTGAGAGCAAGAGCATTGAAGTCAAGAGATGCAGAAACTCCAACAGAACCTACAGAAGGAACTGAAACAACAGAAACTCCAAAAGAACCACCAAAACCAACAGCTAATGAAATATTGTTCGAATATTTTCCAAGGTACTCTGTTCTCATTGCATACATTCAAGAAATACTTAAGAAAGCAGACTTGACTTTAGGAGATGATGAAAGTTCTGTATATCTTTCGTTCCAGTTTCAAATAGCAGAACTTTTGAGACAGATATGCTTAATGTATGACAACATCTCTGATTTCACAAGATATGATGACGACCATGACCCCGAACACGGTGAAGAAGAAGTTTTACAAACATCCATTAAGACAGGAAAGGTTTTAACACAAAGTCTCATTATTGACACCAAAGATGGCGAAGTGGACGTTCTTCAAGAGCTGAAGAAAAATACTTCTTCGGGAGGTGGTGGTAGGCATGAACTTGAAATAAATGAGATAGAAGAGAAATTAGCCGAAAAAGCAGATAAAGAACATAAACACAATATCTCCGATATAAATGAACTTCAAGCTACATTAAATAGTAAAGCGGACAAAAATGAACTTGACGCAATGAACAAAGTTTTGAAATCTCATAAACACAATATCTCCGATATAAATGAACTTCAAGCTACATTAAATAGTAAAGCGGACAAGAACCATGTTCATTATATAAGTTCAGATGAACAGATTATAACGGACTATCATGGATATTTAACACGAAGTGATGAAGCGAAGACAAAAAATGTTAATGAAAGAAGATATAAATACATTCGTGCTAAAGGTTATGACATAAGCTGTACTGTACAGTATGATGTAGCTAAAGCACCAGAAGCATTTGGTTATACCGGTGAAATTTATGCCTCTACTTTCAATGTTAACGGTGTACTAGTTGAACCAAGATTTACTTTGAGAGTTAAGTCAAAAATAACGTTTGAAGATGCTATTAAAAGTAAAGCTGACAAAGATGAACTCGAAGCAATGAACAAAGTTTTGAAATCTCATAAACACAATATCTCCGATATAAATGAACTTCAAGCTACATTAAATAGTAAAGCGGATATTAAACATACACATAAATCCTTCACTACTGTTAGAGCAGACGATGTAATATTGAACTTTGACCTTGGTTCAAGTGCACCTTTAGAGAATCCAAGTACAAGCGTAAAAGATACACTAAACAATTTAGATAAGAGTTGCAGGAATATTGAAAGTCATGCCAGAAACTTTGAAGCACATGAACTACCCGCAATGTTAGATAAGAAAGCAGACAAAACTTATGTGGATGCAGAACTAACAAAGAAATTTTCGAAACCGGATACAATGGCATTTACAACAGAAATTATAAATGGTGAACCAGCAACTCCATTTGAATTTGTTAGAGGTCTTCAACCAGATACTTTTGAATTTTTCTTGGATAATTCTATTGAACTAACATTACATTATAAAAGTGGAACAAATGCAACATTTCATCCGGGAGATACATTCCAAATGGTATTTAATGACATAAGTTCTTTAGAATATGTTTATAGAGTTATGAGCATATATGATTTAATATATCCTATAGGAGCTGTTTATACGTCTATGAATCCAATAAATCCAAACACTTTATTTGGTGGTAGATGGTATGAAATAGTTGACAGTTTTCCATTCTACACTAATACGCAGTCAATGAAGATGGGAGGTTCAAAGAAAATAGGTATTGAAAACCTTCCTTCACATATGCATAGGTTCAGTGGAAGAACATCTGTGGAAGGAAACCATTCACATTCAATAACAAAAAGAGGTTATAGAAATCTTGCGGCAGGTTCGGATAGACAGGGAATGGATAGATATGATATTTCAACTGACCCAGTAGATTCAAGCACAGGTATTTTCTGTGGAACCGCAGGAAATCATACACATGTTGTAGCTGGTATTACAGACCCAGCAGGTAATGGAAAAGATTATATGCCTCCTTATATAACAATACACGCTTGGATACGAGTTGGTTAAAATCTTTAACTTTACATAAATGAGCTTGAAAGAAGTATTCGAACAACATCCATGGAGGTCATTTAAGAAGTTCAATGAAGCTGCAAAGAGTCGGGGATTTACTAACAGAGCTGAAGTGAAAAAGTTCTTTGACAAAAATGTTGTACATCAAACAAAAATAAACCCTTACGACTACTTTTTACCAATTTACTCCAACACTCCTGACGCATACCAATTTGACACTCTCATTCAAAGCAGAAAAGGAGGACATAAACCATTCCTCATCTTCATAAATGTTAACACTCGTAAAGCATATGCATATCCAATGAAAAATAAAGGAACTCGTGAAGTGTTAAGAGTTTTACAAAAGTTTGTAGCAGAACATAGCCCAAGTACTTTAACATCAGACCAAGACAGTGCATACCTCAGCAACGAAATCACAGATTTTCTCATTAAGCATAACATAACTCACTACACTACTGAAGACCATAACCATAACATACTCGGCATCATAAACCGCTTCATAAGGACTCTCAGAGATTTAAACCAAGAGCGAGACTTTACCGAAGAAACAATGAAACATTTTCTCGAAGTATATAATTCCTCAACACATTCTACAACAGGACATACACCAAATTCAATGACACAACAACAAGAAGAAAAGTATATACAAAAGAAACGAAGTCAAACACAAAATATCAGAAATTCAACACAATTTACCCTCATTCCTGGTACAAAAGTTCGTGTAGTTCTTGACGACAAACCGTTGACAAAGAAACGTTTAAGGTTAAGTAGAAACTATTATATCGTAGACTCTACGCAAGGTAATGGATATCTTATAAAAGCTGCTGACGACTCTATTGCACTTTATCCTCGTCAGAAATTAGTCGAAAGTAGTAATGGCAAACTTGCTGAAACCATTGACGAAGCAAAGCGAGGAGTGGTTATTGAAATACTTGGCTATAACACAAACGATGGAGATATAAAAATTGCTCACATTTGCTCACATTTTGGCACTTTTTTTGTACGTTTGTCAAAAAATTGTGAGGAAGATCTCACAAAAATAGTCAAAATGTGAGCAAATTTTGAGAAGTGCTCACATTTTGACATACGATTATTTTCATACGTTTTTTTGATGAATTCTAATAAAACTTCATTACCACTTTCAGAACGAAGCGTAACTTTTCAGCACGTAACGCTCTATCATGTGTAGTGACATATTATTCAAAAAAACTCAGATTGCTTATCTTATAATAACAATTTCATTAGAAAAAATGCACGATTTCACGCTAAAACTTTGAAGCAATTCTTAAATTCGGATAAAAAATCGATATGTATTACACTTTAAACTTCAAAAAATGGTTCAAAATTTAGACTTAGTTTATCTTAACAATATAGCAGATTTTAAGCCGAACAAGTAGGAGTAATAGAAATAGCTCTTGAAAATAATTACAATTAGTAATATGTAAGTCAAAGTTCGAGTATTCTAATAAATAAACGTTCCGGATTTTCTTTACTACAAGAATCAATACTTAATATATAGAAGCAACAGTAAAAACTTATTAGAGATTCAAAAAGAAAGTTGACTAAAGAGAATCTTTTTATATAAGTAATTTTATTTTTTTGAAATACGAGATCGAATAAACATGTATTTTATTTTATTACTATAATAATACGTTTTTACATAGTAAGAAAGTTTAGAGACTGAAATGAAATTAAAAATTGAGAAAAAAATAAAGCTTTTCTATAAAAATTCATATTAATATATAGTATAATGATATTACAATTTATTGATAGTTGTGTTAGAAAAAAGGTACATTCACTATTTTTGACAAAATTTTAAATTTTCATGGGGTTGTAAATCTTATAATAACTAGATGAATAAGGAATAAATCCCAGTATGATGTGCATCATTATATTAAACACTATATGTAAGGCTGGTGATTCTATTAACACTTATGAAGATCTATAGTATTTGAGCAGATAAATTTGATAATTTCCAAAACTCTTATATTTCAAAATTAAAGTGTGCGAATGCATTTAAATGAGAGCAAAAAGAGATTGATGCTGTTAAAACTATGTGTTAATTTGCAATTATTTCGCATCACAAGAACTACCCAGTAAATTCGGCTATCTTTCTTTGCAATTATTCTCCATTATACATATAATATAATGGTTAGGGTTTGAAGAAAAGTTACTAGAGAATTATTGACTTTTGAAATAATGCAGAATTTTACTTGAAGAAATCATTAATTTATGAGTTCCAAATTGCTAAGCATGACGAAGGATCATTAAATTTGCTACAATTAAATACACTTATTGCAGAATTAAGATTTTTGAAATTAAAAGTTTGAAATATTGCCTTTTTGAATAAAAATTTAAATTTTATTATATAATCATGATAATATCTTATAGAAATTAAAAGAAAATATTTTAAACCATTCAAATATTTTGAATGTCTTATCAATTTAAAATATTAAAAGATAGCTTGATTTTATCATCATTAGTTGTTATCAAAGTTTTCTTCTTTTGATGAACAACAGTAAATGATTTGTTAATTACTTGTCTTCCTTTTTCGCAGCAAAATCGAAAGTTATGATGATAATCTTGCTCTCAATTTTGAAACTCTCTGATTTACAAGTAAGCATTCCTTTGGAAAAGCAGTCCTATTCTGTTTTCAAGATATTTTAAAGCCTCAATTTCATACAATGCGCAGATCTATTCGAAATTGCAAGAACTCTCAAGAAAAATGCAGCAGCAAAGAAGATTCCATAGTTTCTAGCATCAAAAATTTACAACCTTAATACAACAGTTAAAGAGAAGCTCGAAAAGAAAATATTTAACCATAAAGCTGGAAACCATTCGATATCTACTATTGGATCTAATAAAAAGTTAATTATAACATATTTAACATGCTATTTGTTGACTTTGTTCCATTATATTACCATATATATCTTTTTGAAATCTAAAATATTTTTACAATTTTAACCATGTGTTGTTGAAACCATATATCAATCTTAGCTAAAGTATAGTTTATGAGTCTGTCACCATCTAACGTATGAATTTTCAAAAATGTCAAATATGTTCATTTTTTCTGTAGATTCAGCCATAATTTCACGTTGTTATACTATTCAACTATTATTTAATATTTTTATCGATTTAAATATATGATGAGATGCTTAGTTCTCCTGGAAATCGATTTTTAATCGCAATTTTAACTTTCCAAAAAAAATTCAAAAATAAAAATCCCTCTCAATTTTCTAAGTTTTATAACTCGCCAAATCTCTAGCCAATTTTTTTGGCCCGTATAAATATTGTTTGGCACTATATAGGGATGCTATTTATCATATTTTCATCCCATTTTACTGTTATCGCCTAGTGAATGTACCTTTGTTAGAAAAAATATACAACTAAAATGTCAGTTTTAAAAAATTTAAAAATTATATTAAAACAATAGTCATTGAGGATGGTTAATTGCAAAAACTCAAGAAACTATCATTATCTCTCTTTGCTTAACACATCTACAACTGGAAACATCATTCCAAATGAAGTTCCTCAGTCTCGTCAAAATTTCTCTCTCATCTACAACAAGCTTAACTCAAAACTCAAGAAACTATCATTATCTCTCTTTGCTTAACACATCTACAACTGGAAACATCATTCCAAATGTTGCATTCAAGAATCCTATTATTATTCTTTCTTTCAATCTTTTATATTTACTCTTTAAATTCTAATATAATATAAATTCTTCATTTCCTTTGTTTAAACTTTTTTCATTTTAATACCATTTTATCAGATAGTAATTTTTGTTTTTCTCTGACCAAAAATCTTCTCAATTTAACTCCACCTTCACAAAAATTCATTGAGTTCTCTCAAAATTCTTGTATTTTTGGTATACTTAAAGTATCATCTTCAAATATTTTTTTGGAGAAAATTGACTTTGCATAATATCGTAATACTTTTTAAGGCAGATAGATTTACCGTAAGTTGAAGAACTTTTAATTTGAACAGAAATTATTCAACAAATATTCTTTTTATTTGATCAATAAATTGTAATATCATTATACTATATATTAATATGAATTTTTATAGAAAAGCTTTATTTTTTTCTCAATTTTTAATTTCATTTCAGTCTCTAAACTTTCTTACTATGTAAAAACGTATTATTATAGTAATAAAATAAAATACATGTTTATTCGATCTCGTATTTCAAAAAAATAAAATTACTTATATAAAAAGATTCTCTTTAGTCAACTTTCTTTTTGAATCTCTAATAAGTTTTTACTGTTGCTTCTATATATTAAGTATTGATTCTTGTAGTAAAGAAAATCCGGAACGTTTATTTATTAGAATACTCGAACTTTGACTTACATATTACTAATTGTAATTATTTTCAAGAGCTATTTCTATTACTCCTACTTGTTCGGCTTAAAATCTGCTATATTGTTAAGATAAACTAAGTCTAAATTTTGAACCATTTTTTGAAGTTTAAAGTGTAATACATATCGATTTTTTATCCGAATTTAAGAATTGCTTCAAAGTTTTAGCGTGAAATCGTGCATTTTTTCTAATGAAATTGTTATTATAAGATAAGCAATCTGAGTTTTTTTGAATAATATGTCACTACACATGATAGAGCGTTACGTGCTGAAAAGTTACGCTTCGTTCTGAAAGTGGTAATGAAGTTTTATTAGAATTCATCAAAAAAACGTATGAAAATAATCGTATGTCAAAATGTGAGCACTTCTCAAAATTTGCTCACATTTTGACTATTTTTGTGAGATCTTCCTCACAATTTTTTGACAAACGTACAAAAAAAGTGCCAAAATGTGAGCAAATGTGAGCAATTTTTATATCTCCAAACGATGACACTTATAAAGTAAGATATGAAGGAGGCGTTGAAGATGTTATACCATCTAAGAACTTGAGAGAGTCAAAGCCAACACATCTGGGACCATTAGAGCGGGAGTACTGGAAAGACAAAAATATGCCAGAAAGAATAAGAAAATTCTTCTAAACTTTTTCGTTGGATGTAAATCAGACATGAACGAGAACAGTCATGATATCATTAATGGTACCATTTATTTTAACATAAAGACGCAAACGGACTCTTTGAGTCCTGAGGTCTTTCAGACCGAAGCGGCGAGGACGAAGTCCATGACCAAAAATAATGTTTAGGGTAGATGGTTAGATCTAACCTCATTTCTACCCTCATTTCTACCCTCTTGAATTTTCATGAATTTTCCCGAAATAAAAAATAAAGTTAGTTTTATTTTATTTATTTTGTATTTTTTGTATGTAAAGACATGATTTCAGGGATTTTTTTGACGAAGTGTCAATCTTCACTTCGTCAAAAAATAACAGTTATCTAATGAAAAAGTGTCATTTTTTGTATTTTTTTTGTATGTAAAGACATGATTTCAGGGATTTTTTTGACGAAGTGTCAATCTTCACTTCGTCAAAAAATAACAGTTATCTAATGAAAAAGTGTCATTTTTTTTGTATTTGACGAGAATGTCGGGTAAATGTTTTGTCATGATTTCATCGTAAATGTTTTGTCAAGACTTCTTCGTATATGTTTTGTCATGACTTCATCGTATATGTTTTGTCATGACTTCTTCATCGTAATGAGCGTAAATGTTTTGTGAAGAATATAGCAACAGTCTGAATTCCGACGGTTGCTTTTTATACAAAATTCATGCAGGAAATTCTTGAGTTTTGGTTGAAAGAATACGGTGGAGCCAAAAGTGGCTCGACCTCAAAACAAGCATTTTATGAGCTTACTAAGGGTGTTATGAATGAATTCAAATGTATTTACATACATCCTGACCTCGTTCATTTTGTTGCTGAATTCAGCAAAAATATAATTTAGGTGAAGAGGTGAGATCTCACCTGTTTTTTCACCTCTTTTTTCACCTCTTGAATTTTCATGACTTCTTCGTAAATGTTTTGTCAAGACTTCATCGTAAATGATTTGTCATGATTTCATCGTAAATGTTTTGTCAAAACTTCTTCGTAATGAACGTACATGTTTTGTCATGATTTCATCGTAAATGTTTTGTCAAAACTTCTTCGTAAATGTTTTGTCAAACATGAACGTAAATGTTTTGTCAAGACTTCTTCGTAATGAGTGTAAAGGACCCAAAAATAATGTTTAGGTGAAGAGGTGAGATCTCACCTGTTTTTTCACCTCTTTTTTCACCTCTTGAATTTTCATGAATTTTCCCGAAATAAAAAATAAAGTTAGTTTTATTTTTTTTATTTTTTTTATTTTGTATAAAAAAATAAAAATGTCAACAATCGGCACAACAGCAATACAAACAACTACAGCACCAAACTCTTTAGTCATGAATCCAACATCTATGTTAGTAGAGATGAAAAGCTTCATTCCTTCTTCATATACTTTTGAAACAGAAATCCAGAAGATAAAGCAAGAACTTTTAACATGTAATTTAGACTGTAGTGCGAAAGATGAAACAAATGAACAGTATCTTTATGAAATGGAGGACATTATTGACCATTTGCCTAAACTACCTGAAATTCAGCAACAAAAACTAACCATTCCTGAATTCGACGAAATTGAAGTCAAAGCAACTGACTCAGTAGAAATAAAGAAGTTCATACGAAAGGTAAACTATGAGTTTCTAGGATTTCATTGCAACCATAAGGTTATGGACAAAGATTGCGACATGGTATATAAGAATGTTTCTGACATATATAAATCTGAAGAATTTAAGACCTACGACAACTTTGTTTCGTTAGTTGCTGAATGTGTATGGCAGATAAGAGATGAAGATAGAAGAGGTAAAGTATGGAACAAACAAATAAGACCCGCTATGTTTGAGATGAAGAGAGCAATTGACGCTTTAGTTGTTTTAGCAGGTAAGGTTTCAGAATATAACGCAAAAATGAACCCGCAATGTTCTAAATGTAAAGCAGCAATGAGGAGATATAACTACTCCGTCAAAGAGATAGAACGTATGAGAAACGACTATGCAGACTTAAGGAAAGAAGCAGAAAAACCAGCAGAAAATAAAATGGACATGTTAGCATTTCTGAACAAAAACTATCCAACAGCAGAAGATTTCCTTCTATCTGACGTCATGAAGAAATATAAAGAAACCTTCGGCATAGTTAAAACATTCGATGTACTAAAAGAAGAAATAGAAGCTACAAAACTGTTTAGGATTTCAAATATACATCGTACAATTCATGTAAAACGCTTGTAAATAGTTATGTGAAAAAACAGGTGAGAAAACAGGTGAGATCTCACCACTTCACCTAAACATTATTTTTGCTGAAAAATGACCAAATTTCATGAATTTCCTTAAGACAGAAAAAATAAAGTTAGTTTTATTTTTATTTATTTTTTTATTTTGTATGTAAAGACATATATGTCAAACATTGAGTTTGAAACAGTTAGAAAGATAGACAATGACACCAAATTGGTTAGAATAGGTGATTTAAACGTAAGATACTCAAAGAAATACAACAAATATTCTTTGTCAGACATTATATTTCCATCTGGAAAGAAAACACACGACTGGGTTAGAAATGCTTCAACTCAGAAAATTTTGACAAGAAATCCTGAGCTTATGATATCAGTAAGATTCTATGGAACTACAGCATATCTCATCGACCAAAGTCTTATACCAATAGTTTTGTTATGGATTGACCCAGTTGTTGGATATAACTTCATAACTTATGGTTCATTCGATACGGAACGTTGCAGTGAAGGCTTACTTTACATCGTTCAGAAACCGAAGGACTTCAACACAAAAAGATATAAGATAGGAAGGACATATAATATAACTCAAAGATATGACTCTACAGTCAATAGAGTCAAGGTTGTGTTCGTTAATGATATGAGAGCCGCAGAAACAGAACTACTCGAAAAGTTTGAGAAAATGTATGGTGCTCCCATAAAAGGTAAAGAAACGTTTGAAGTAGATGAGATAGATAAAGCTATAAAATTATTTGACGAAGTTGCTGAAAAATACATGTAAAGCGTTTATTTTTGGTCTTTTGTGAAAGATAGAAAAAATAACGCTAATTTTATTTTTATTTATTTTTTTTATTTTGTATGTAAAGACAGATATGTCAACAACAGAGAACACAACAACTGCTATCGTTCATGAAGCCATAAATGAAGAATACGAATACATACAGTATAACAAACAATTGAGACTCATTCGTTCAGTCAAAGATGACATGTACCAAATGCAAAGTATAATGAATGCTCTTCTTTCTACAAAGCAAGCATATCATTGGTTTGAAAACCAACAGGCAAAAGAACTTTTAGAAGAATTTCCTCATATGATTGCTTCCCTCGGAAAACCGAGGGAAGAGATTCCGTACGAAAATCGCAAGAATTTGGCACCTGGTTTGAAAGGTTATTATGTTCATAGACTTCTTGTAAATGCTGTAGCAATGTGGGCTTCACCTCGTTATGCTTGTTATATTTTCATGATGTTAGATGAACTATATAAAGCAGAACGTGGAGAGATGGAAAAGAAACTTCAAGCAAAAGATGAAGTCATTGAATCCAAAGACAAAAGCATACAGAAAAGAATACCACGTTCAGTACCAAAAGGAAAGGAAAAGAGTTATAAGTATATGATTTACGCTGAAGAGTTGGAGAAAGAAGAAGATAGAGATATGGTTATGTTGCATTTAGTCAGAAGAAACAACAAAAGCTTTTACGACCTTGCTAAGATACAAATCTGACAGAAACTGGTTCTATCGTGAAAACTTACCGATTTCAATGACACCGAATGAGCAAATAAAGGAAATTGTCAAAAATACTCTTCCTCAAACACACTATGACATCAAAGGTTGCACAATACTTACATTCAAAGAAGACTTACCGCTACTGAAGGAAAAGATAACAGAATATTTCGACAACTTCAAAGAGGAAGAATAAAAAAATCTAAGCTAATTTTATTTTTTTATAAAATTTTATCTCATATGAAAGAACATGAATTTAGAATATTCGGAACTCATGACAGAAGAAGAGAACGAACAACATGTAAAGATTATGCAAAATTTCTGAAGACATACAAAGCATTTAAACAATATCTAAATGCTTCTAAAGATTATGCAAAATTTCTGAAGGTATATAAAGCTTATGAAAAAGCGTATGAAAAGTTTATACATTGGGGAATTGTTGTAAAATATCGATATGAAGACTAACCAAAAATATATTTTTGCTTAAATAGCTTCAGGGTCTATTTCTTCAACCATTTCACTTCCTTCGTCAATGTCAATAGAAGCTTCTTCAACCTTTGGTAAGAATTTCTGTATAACATCTTTGTTCGTTATTGTCTTCAGAGATGAAGGATAATATTTCACATTTGTTTCACCCTTCTTATATTCTTTCTGTTCGGAAAGATTTAAAGCAATACTGAAGAAGTCAATGTTAGAGTTCTTTATAACAGTATAATGAGTATCTTTGACATTGACGAAGAAACTCTTTTGTTTCAAAACTACTGCTAACTCTTGTGAAGTATAACGCTTGCGGTCAATGACAATAGCTAATGGTCTGACATACTGACCAAACTTAGATTCTTTCACAAACTTCTTGTTAAAGATAACATTAACGTTTGAAGCACCATTGAACTCATTCTTGATGGCAGTAGCGAGAGCATTGTATGAAAAGAACTTGCAATCTTGCATGTGTTTCATTAAAATAAAAATATTAAATTATTTTGAAAAATAACTTAAAAAAAATCTAATCTAATTTTTTCAAAAAATATTTTTTTATTTCCTACTAAAGATGTATCGGAAGTTGTCTAAGTTAGAACACTCGGAAATAAAACAACTTCTAACAGAAGCTAATATAGATGTTGCAAAGCATTACGCAACAAACAAAAAAGCACTCGCTGCCATCCTCAATGACTATAATGGTGCAATAAGTTATGATAGAATTCATGAGTTCATAAAGCCGCAACGCGGCGAGGACGAAGTCCATGCAAGAGCATTTCCTTTAAATGACATTGCTATTGACTTATATCATAGACGTTCAATACCTCATGAAGTAAGAAGAGAAATGTTTGACATAACAAATGCAAACGTTGGTGAAACAAGAAGAAGAGACGACACACTGAAACAACAGAGAAGAGAGATGTTTAAAAGTGCTATAGAACAAGTTCGCAAAGCTAACGATGTCATTCGTTCCATTGACGACAAACCAAAAGAAGGTGAGAGATGGTTAAAGAAAGATGAAGAGAATAGGAAGAGAAATGTGAAGTCAGGCAATAGACTCATTGACTTTAACATCGAATCTTTAGATGAACCAAACAGAGACTACTTACACAAACATTTCGGTAAGGTTTTCATGAGACTCTTAGAGAAGATTAAAATAAACTCCAACAAAGATGGATGGTATGTTATAAACTTGGTGGAAAGTATGAATGTTCTACGTTAAACCTCAATAATATTGGAACATTACTACATCAGCTCTTGAAGGAGAACTTTATATCAGAGATAGAAGCAAATGCTGCAGGTATTGTTGAAATGCACTATGACTTCTTCTTGACAAACATAAAGAATCTTACTGAAATAAAGATGTATGATTTAACAGAATATGAAGGCTTAACAATGTCAGATGTAAAGAAAGGAAAGCCACAGAAGCGACCATATAGAGATGAAAGCACACTGACAAATGACCAGAAAGCCATTTTGGAAGCTCTTAAGCAAACAGGAAACCCAGCACTTATAGAAAGCTTTTGGAAAGATAATGGTGAAAAGAAGTTTTATAAGAAGAGAAGCGGTCAGTTCTGGAAGTATCTTTGCACATTACCTATAAATCTTGAACGCTACCAAATCTTCAATGAACTGAACAAAAGAACTGCAGCACTTATGACAGAAGACAATTGTTTCGTTTATGCTTGCATTCAGCTGGAGTAGATGAAGAAACTATTGACCACATGAGAGAAGTCATTCGTGTTAGAGACTTTCCTCAAAGTAAAGTACAAGAAATTTCTGACGCAACAGTATAGCATTTAATGTTACCATTGGTTATTTCAATGACTCAAGACATAATGAAATAAAGAGATACATACCAAAAGAATGAAACTGTTCGAACTATTGACTTACTTCTTGTTGAAGACCACTACATGCTAAATGAAAGATTCCAATGACAACATATTTCATTCGCAACTATATAGAAATCTTGAAGGAGTGTGGTGGAATGAACATTGAGAAAACAGATGAAGATTATACAATGAAGAGGTAAATAATTGTTCGCATGG
This sequence comes from Trichomonas vaginalis G3, assembly GCF_026262505.1. Taxonomy (NCBI): domain Eukaryota; phylum Parabasalia; order Trichomonadida; family Trichomonadidae; genus Trichomonas; species Trichomonas vaginalis. The sequence goes on along the minus strand of NC_067204.1, from coordinate 5,378,329 downwards.
ATAGAACAACACCGCTATGGGATGTTATGAAAACATTGTGGGAGTGCAAATATTTCGAACCTATTTCTTATGGAGAACTTTTCACATATACGACTGACTTATATAAACAGAACCTTGCACCATTTAAAGATTTGACATATGCTCCAAAGTATTGTGTACAACTGAAGAAGAAAGCAGAGTCAAAAGAAGTAAATAAAGCTAAATGTAAGTTCATTCCTGAGCACGTTTTCTTTGCTGACTTTGAGTGTAGCACAGACGGCTTTCATAAAGCTTTTAACATCTGTTATGACAGTGAAGATGGTTCAGTGAGTGAAAGCATTTGGGGTCAGAACTGTGCAACAGAATTTTTGGAACGACTTCCTGACAAGAGTTTAATATATTTCCATAACCTCAGTTATGATATAAACTTCATCTTAAGACACATGACAGAAGTGAAAGGAACTCCCATCATTAAAGGTTCACGAACAATGCAAATAACTGGCTTATATAAAGGAAGGGCAATTATTATAAAAGACTCTTACAGTGTTATAAATAAGAAGCTTAAACTATTTCCTGCTATGTTTAACTTACAAACAGGACCGAAAGAAGTATTTCCATATAACTACTACAGCAGTACTTTGTTAGCAAATGACAACAGAACTGGTGTCATTTCTGAAGCGTGTAAGTTTGTAAAAGATATTGAAACGTTCATGAAGAACATAGATTCCATCAAAGGTTGCAGAATAGATGAAAACCACTTCGACTTAGAAAAATATAGCACGTTTTACTGCAAACAAGATGTAAGAATTTTAAGAGAAGGTTTTGTAAGTTCCGCAATGACTTATTGAAAGAGTTTGATTTAAACGTTTATGACTACGTTAGTATTTGTTCAATTGCTAACAAATTATTTGAGAACAGAGTGTACTTCCCGAATGGAAATTTATATGACCTCTCAAATAAACCAAGAGAATTTATTTCGAGATGCATTCAAGGTGGAAGATGTATGTTGTCAGATAACATGAAACAAAAGAGCGAAAAGAAACTCATTGCTGACTTCGACGCTGTTTCATTATATCCATCCGCTATAGCAAGACTTTATACTTTAGAAGGAATTCCAAAGGTTATGAAGAAAGAAATGTTAAGCACAGAGTATCTCATGAGACATTTATTCGATGACGACCAAAAGGAACCCATTGGTGAAAAGTTTATGTCTGGCTTCTTTGTTCTCATTAAGATAACAGAGATTGGAATACATAGACACTTTCCTTTAATAGTTTGTGACCCTGAACTAAATCCAGAACTTAACGTTCCCAGAAGTTCAAACACTTGCTGTTTAATGTATGTTGACCATATAACATTACAAGACCTCATAAAATATCAAGGTGTCAAATGTGAAGTGTTGCAAGGATACTATTACGATGGAAACAGAGATATTAGAATAAGAGATGAAGTAAAGAAGTTGTTTGAGTTAAGGTTAAAGTATAAGAAAGAAGGAAATCCTTTGCAAGAAAATATAAAGCTCATTCTGAACAGCATTTATGGCAAAACCATTTTATCTCCTATTGAGTCAAAAATAACCATAGTAAATGACAAAGATGCTATAAGATATGCCATCAGAAACTACAACCATATAGTGAAGTTCGAAGGTTTGGATGGTTCAGATAAAACTATTTTCAAGCTAACGAAAAGCATTTGCAGACACTTTAACTTCTGTCCACTTGGTGTTAACATTCTATCAATGTCGAAGAGAATAATGTGTGAAGTATTCTGTACTGCTGAGGACTTAGGAATGGACATCTTTTATAGCGATACCGACAGTATGCATCTCTACAATGAAGATATCCCTCGTTTAGCTGAAGAGTTTGAGAAACGTTATGGAAGAGTTCTCATTGGTAAAAACCTTGGTCAGTTTCATAGTGACTTCGCAGAAATAACACCTGGAAAACAAAGTTTAGCATACAAGTCAATATTTTGTGGAAAGAAGACTTACATAGACTTACTCACGAATGATTTAAATGAAGTTGCATTTCACTGCAGAATGAAAGGCGTGAAGCAAGATGTTATTGCTTTAACCGCTAATGAAATGTTTCCTGACTCTGTTCAGTGTTTCTATGATGAAGATAAAGGTTTAATGGTTCCGCAAGGAAAATTTGACAAAGACTCTGAGTTCAGTGTTATGAAGTTATATAAAGCACTTTATGACGGTCAAGAGATTGCATTCGACTTATGTAAGTCTTCTAGTCCTTGCTTTGCTGAAAAGTTTAACTTCTCAATAACGACTAAAACAAGCTTTATTCGTAAGTTGAAGTTCTGAGGTCATTTATTTTTGTCAGCAATGAGGTCATGAATGAGGTCATGAATGAGGTCATTTATTTTTGTCAGAAATGAGGTCATTCGTGATAAAAATAAAACTAGCGTAGATTTTACAATACAGCATGGTAGAGTTTAAGAGTTGTGCTTCAATGTAGAGACAGTCCTTATGGTCTGGAGGTAAGAACACTGGGCAGTTATGGTCATGAGTGGAGAACATGTCTATCCAAAACTCACGATTGAAGCCAGTTAATTTATAGTATTTAGGGTTAGGAAGTGGTGAAGTTCTTGTATGACCAATGAACTCATTTTCAACTCCCTTACTTAAGTTTGAATATAATATAGCTTGCTTTCTATCCCAAATGCCAGGTGTTACAATCTTTGAAAATTCATTTTTCCTCGGAAGCATTGCATCATAATTGAAAACATTCTTGAAGTCTCATTGGTTCAGAGATTTGAAATCTTATACGTAATGGATTTTTTCTTTTTAGCGACTTCATTGAATGGTGAGAATACAATGAATTGACAGTCATGAGTTCCATCTTCATTTTCATTAAATTCATAATGAAAGTCTATAAGTTGTGGCTGACTACCTTCTTCTTTCAGTTGTGCAAGAAACTCACGTAAAGGCTGTAAAGTTTGTACTTCAATGTTGAACTTTTTCTCGAACATCTCATTAAATGAAATCATACATTGCAACAATGTTGTATCGTCTTTAAAGTATTTGTATATGTGAATGTTTTGGGCGCTTAAAGACTGTTCGTCATTTTCTATCTCGACTTGAAGTATAAAGTCAACTTTCTAAAGCACGTGTTATATACATAGATGTTATGCCAATGTACTTCTCTTCATTTATGTTCACAATCCAGTCTGTTGGAAACTTAAACGTTACTCTGTTCCCCTTTATTTTGACGTCAGGGTTTTCACTACTGAACGCAACAGATAAAGGTATTTGTCTATACATTTAATTCGGATAAAAATAAACCATTTACTCTTTCTTTGCTTCAGCTTCTTTAGCTTTTGTTCTTCCTTTGCTTTGCTTCTTCTCTAGCTTTTTCGCCAGTAGTGGGTTCTTTTGTCTTCCAGCAGCTAATGCAGCAAGTTGTTTTTCACTAAGTTTTCTCTTTGGTCTCTCTGGCTTTTGTTCTTGTTTTTGTTCCTTCAGTTCGGATAAAATTTGCTCGCGAATTTCTTTCTTCAATGCTTCAACATCTATGACCCTTGGGTCTTGTCCGTAGGGCTTGTCTGAGTCATTTGACTGCAGATAAAAAACAAAATTAAAACTTTAACCGATGTAAAATGAGCTTGTCAAAATCAGAGCGAGAGTCTATTATATTAAATGACGCAAGAGGAATACAACATCCTTTCTATTACGTAAGTCAGAGTAAAGATGGTAAAATATACGTAAGAAAAAGAAAGGTTCCATTAGCGAATGCAGAGAGCGACAACATTAAGGTGTATGGCAATGTTGAAGTCCATGAAGCCCATATAAAACCTTCTGTTCAAACTGAACCACCAAAAGAACAAGAAGAAAAGAAGCCAGATGTTCTTTCAATAACGAACCAAGAGCTTATTGCAAAGTTCGTGAATTTCATTGAAAAGCAAACCGAGTCAAAGAACCCTGACCCACCAGTGAAAGAAGTTGAGACAAAAGAGAATGTACAGTTCATTGAAAATGTCAAGAAACAACTTCCACCACGAATGCCAAGAAGAAGAGTGAGAATAATGAAGTAAATAGATATTTTTATCCGAAGTAAATACATGCAGAACGAACAGTTAAACGAATTTACTCCAGCAGAGCATATTCATCAGATTCGCTCATATTTCGATATCATAGACAATGCAGTTCAAATTGGTGACACTAATAGAAAATATTCTGACGCAAAGATTCCATCACAACCTGGAACTGCTAAAGATAACACATGGGTAACATTCAATCTCTCACCTCCTGGTGAAAATATATTGGACCTTTACAATACATTCATTACGTATAAAATGGAAGGTCAATTTATTGTAGATAAAGAAATTGGTTCAGGTTCCAATAAAACAAACCCACCAGGATTTTGGATTGGTTTCGATGACGCTTTCTATGCAGTTGCTGGATATCAAATCCTTGCAAATGGTCGTATCGTATATTCTCAAGACAACGCAAGAGAAGAAGCATATATAACTTCAAACTCACAAACTACCGAACAAATAAAGAAAGTAGATGTTTTCTCAAAGACTCGACATGAAGATGTATGGAGTCATTCGGGAACATGCAGAACAGGACAAATTGTTAGTGGTCCAATTACAGCAGGAAAATCATTTGATTTTAAGCTTCGTTTAAGAATTCCTGTTAGAAGATTCCTTCCATTAGAAGCTATTCGATTTATTCCTGCATTTGCGGTAACATTCAGCTTAAAGTAAAGTTCAGTAGCGACGCCTTACAATGCACATCTATATCTGTAAATGATATCATTGCTTTCAATCCAACTCTTAAAGTTGCATTTGCTTCAGATTCAAATCCACCGACAAATAAATTTGTTCCATGGAATGAACCATTCACTATGATAACGAAGGCAATAGAAGCTAGTGGAACAGTTACTATTACAACTGTAACCCAGCAACTATTTCGAACAAAGATGGATTTTAATGAATGTTTCATTCATCCAAAGTCATTCTCTTTAGACCCTAACATTTATACAGAACTTGTAGAACATTATACAAACGAGGCTTTATGTTTTCCTGTTAAAGTTATGGATTGGATTCCTATGGATGGTTCATTCTCAAAGAATACAGATAGTTCAAGTGCAACATTTACAGCAGCTTATACGCCTATTAATGTTAAAAGTATTTGGGCACTATTTAGAAAGAAAGACAACTATTATGTTAATTTTGAGAACCCTAAGTTTAAATATCTTCAGCTTTCCATGGGAGCTTATGGAAATATGCCTGCAGAACCTGAAAAATCATATGGACCTGTATTTTATGAAATGGTTGCGAACGCTTGCAATACAAACAATGATATGATAGGATTTAATGAAGATGTTATGAGGTCATTGGTGGATGATGGTAGTGTGGAACATAAATGGGATAGCTATGACAACACACATTTCTTATGTGGTTTTCCAACAGAAGTGGACTTTTGCTTCCAGCAAGGTCAAACATCTACTGCTCCAATAACATACAAATTGTCTGTTAAAGGACCTATTGAACTAGCAACTGAAAACGTACCAAAGCCACTTATTGGATTTATGAGGGATTGTTGCTTTGCCATTCAGGTGCGTGCTAATGGCATACCAATAATAAGATTAGATGACTATAACTTAGCTACGGACGACAGTGAGGAATAAAGGATGAACGTTTATTTTTAAAGCTTATAAATGAGTTCTTCATCAAGCTCTCGTGAACCTTCACCATCTATGAAACAAACTTTACCAAACGATTATGGAGCACCTATTGAATATTTCTTACGAGCTGCACAATGGCAAAGAGCAGTCTCACCAAGGTTAGGTGTTCCACCAGCTCCTGTCAAAAATAGCATTTGGTCAAGTCCTTATATAAAATATGGTCTCCCACTAGGTTTGCTAGCTACAGCAGGAGCAGTAATGATGTTGAAAAGAAATAAAGCAAATGTTGTAAATAATACTGAAGTAGCTGAAGTTAAACAAACTCCAACACCTTCGCCAAAACCAACGCCTTCACAAGCAAAACCTTCAATGACTCCTGAACCTATGGAAGTACAAACTCCTGTTCAAAAGTCAACTCCTAAACCGACTCCAACATTTAAACCAGAACCTACTCCTCAAATAAATCGTAAAACTCCTGCGTTTCCTTACTGAAAAAATAACGTTATTTTTATTTAATATTAAAATTTTTATTTTGATTTGAAATGACGACTAAAGTCACTGAAGCAATGAAACAAAAGTTTTTGGTAGAATACATTAAATCAGGAACTATTCCAGAAGGTTTTTACATTCATACTATGAAGGATGGTAGAGTTCAGTTTAGAAAGATAAAGCAACCATTAGATAAAGAAGGAATTTTGAGAAAGATTAAACTTCATGAGGACAACATTGCTGAACTTAAGAAGAAGCTAGAAGAGTTGGAGAAAGGAAGAGAGTTATAAAGCAATGAATTCAACAAGGTTAGAAATGAGGGTAGAAATGAGGTTAGATCTCACCACTTCACCTAAATTTATTTTTGTGCTATGTTTTCATACGTGTGGGAGTGGTGATATCATTAATTTTTAAGTTTATTTTTTATTTTATTTTTATATAAATGACGAAAACTATTGAGATAACAAACTACAACGGTCATGAGTTCAAGAATTTGTTCTTCGTTCCTCGTGAAAATACATTCTATCAGATACGAGGGAGAAAGGGTAAAGTTAGTTTGAGCGTTTATGACAACAAACATAATGGGAGATATATAAAAGCAATAGATACAAACGGTAAGCGTGTTTCATTAGCTTTGTCAAAACTTACTAACATTTATTTTGACAGTGACTTTGACTCTGACGATTGGAGTGACAGCAGCGATACTGAAGAATATGAACTATTGTGTGAAGCACAGCAATGGGAAGCGCTGCAATACTTTTGTAAATGAGAACATTAGTGGGAACGTTAGTGAGAACGTTTATTTTTACAGTAGTGAAGTCGTTAGTGAAAATGTTAGTGAAAATGTTAGTGAAGTCGTTAGTGAAGTCATTAGTGAAGTCATTTATGTGTCAGACGGTTTTGTAAATATTTAAGGTTAAGTTGGGTAAGGTGGAACGCAGTGCCGCCGTACCCAAGTTACCCATACTAACTACATATAAACCAAAATCAGAAAGGAAAGTTAAAAAATTTGTTCATTCGTTATATAATAATGTTCAAAAATATGATAACTCAGTATGTGGTAAATATATTGACCCTTCAGAAGTTTTCAAGAGAGCAAATGAAGAAGTTGATGTCACTTTTGATATGATTATTCCGGTAAATGATTTGTTAGCATTTCAGGCGTTCGATGATTATCCTAAATCATTTGGTGAAATCATTCTTAAATATTATGTTTTCAGGGATACTTTAGTATTTTGTCAGGTTGACCCGTTAAGAGTTGCTGATTTACAAAATTATGTTTATGAAAAGATAACTGATGAAAATTATGAAAAGATTATGAATCATGTTTATAAATATGATCGCAAATTCCAACAAATCGGACTTCCTACCAAATTAATTACAAGCTTAGCCGCTACATCTGCTGACGCAACAGTTGATGACGTTATTATTTCATGCACAAAGATGGAAGTTTTAGAGGATAAATGCATTACACCAGGATATGGTTTAATTGAAGAATCAGTTAAAGCAATACCACGTTTATTTAGTAAGGAAGATCCATTCATGATTCCAGCTCAACATATTGACGTTCGTTCACTAAATGGAGGTTGCATCACTCCTGAAGGTATCAGCTCAGATTTCTCATACGCTCTTCATAATGTTACAGATGTTGTGTTAACATTTCCGAAGAATGCAATGCAAAGAACGGTTTTAGAAAATCAATGCTTCGAGGTCTTCAGGTCACTATAGATTCCAGAAACTTCCCCGATCAAGCGATGACCACAGTGGGTGACATATTCTTTACACGTATGCTTCAAGCTTCTGATTTAGATGGAGTGAATGAATGCACAGAAGAATACGAGGACTCATTAACTAGACCACTGAATGATGATAATGGCACACCATTAGCTAGAACATGGAAAGACCAAACTTCATTCTTATGCACTATTCCAGTTCAACGTTGAAAACTCAATCCAATCAGAAATAAAAGAATCACTCGAAGTTAAGCAAAAATTCCTCGTATATGTTTTATCGTTTAATTTAACCGTTGATGATACCATGAATGGTTTTAAGTAAGCGTTTAAAGTTGCACACTCAGAAAGTTGTAATTCTTCTTTAGTCTCTAATGTTTCGAAGTCAAAAGTAATATAATATCTTGTTGGTTTATAATATTCCTGCAAATTATGTGCTAATAGCCATTGATATATCTTCTGTTTCGTGATATGTGGTGCATATGGTTGCTGTGTCTTTTGCAACTGAACGTCTTGAATTAATCTTCCATTATTTTCTTTACATTTCTCACAATGTTTTAAAAATCTTCTTTGGTTTTTCCTTTCTGGATCATCACGGATAGAATAAACTTCTTCTTTGCAAAAGGGGCAAACTTTATATCCTGTGAGTGCTTCAACGCCTGTAATTCTGTCAGCGTGAAGTTTTCCACATGGACTCTGTGTTAATAAAATATTTACTGTTTCAAATTCTGGATCTATCATTATTGATTCCACTAATGGAAAGTCTACCTTGTTAATGTCTACGTCTTCTGGTTGAGGGTCACAATAATAAAAATCAATATTAACGTTTAACATTCTTGCTAACCTCTCACTTTCTGATGAAATGTCAAAACCTTCATATGCATCTATTGCTTCATTTAAATAGCTTCTACGAGTTTTAGGATTAACACCATCAGGAATGTTATAGAAGCGTTTAAATAACCTTCTACCTTCTGCTCTAATTTGATTATCATTCATTTTAGCTGTTCCGTTTTTGTTCATTTATGTAAGAATAAAAATTAAAAAATAAAAATAAAGTTTATTTTTTAAAGTCCGAGACTCAGAGAGTCCAGGGTTAAAACCCATAAAATGAATTAAGAACACATAAATTTTTATCATCTGCGACGTGACGAATACATTTTAATTTACTCAAGAATGCGTACCCTGATACATTAAATCTAATTCCTGTCTTATTTAATTTCACAACTTTGAAAAGGAATGTATGAATAGCTATAAAATGATGAGATGATGTTTTATGGGTTGCTTCCATTTTTTCTGAAATAAATGAATAAATATAATGTTTATAAGTTTTCATATCTTTTATGTTCTTAATAACGAATGGTATAGACCTTTCAACTTCGTCTTCCTTCGGTGCTGTTCTTTCATATGAAACATTATTGGTATCTTCAATAATGAAACCACAATCGCATAAAATTTTATATGTACCAATTGTTTCTTTTGATATTTTATCTAACAAATCAAAAACTTTATCAACACCTGTACATTTATTTAAATAATAATTTATGTAAATATCATGGTCTTCTTTCTTAATCGTATTTGTTGCATATGTTACATTTTTCAGTGCTTTTTTGAATTTTTCAGAATCAAAAGGAGGTGAAAGTAATATACATGGATAATCTCCATCGTCAATAAATTGTAACTTATGTTTATGAATAAATTTTGTGCCTTCTTCTGAAAGTGTTTCGTCAATATCACCATCTAATAAATTTTTAGTAGATTCCAAAAAGTAATTTTTATATCTTTCCTCATGTGATTTTTGAACTTCTGATTCTGAAGCTGGGATATTCATTAAACCCTCTACTTCATTCTCAGCATTTCTCAATTCCTTAATTTTTTCATCTATTTCATTTCTTAATTGTTCCAATTTCTCAATCTCATCGTTATAATATTCATCTTGTTTAATTTTTTCTTCAAAATATTCAGGAGGTGTTTCAGGGCTCTCTGAGCCCAGGTCCTCTGGACCATAAAGAGGAATATTCTCCTGTTTTTCAACTTTTTTGGGATATAAATATCTCATTATAGCCTTTTTAGTAATTGGTCCGTTATATTTAAATTCATTCAACAATCTGGAAAACTCTTTCACATTCTGCATATATGTTGGATAAGAACCGTCTCCAAAATTTTCTAAAATATTTTCTAATTCTGAATTAGTGAACTTTAAAGATTTCAATGAATTAGTTGTTATACTCATTTATTATAAAATAAAAAATAAAAAAAATAAATTTAACTTAGTTTTAATTTTACGTAAGAAGTCAATTTTTTAAATCTTGATTTATTCAAAAACGTAAGAATAAAAACCGTAAGAATCATACATTTTTTACTTCATATGTTAAAAAAAATGATACAAAATCGTTCAATATTGTATGAATTCTTACGTTTACAAAAAAAGTCACACAACCCGTCATATACTACTACTAAAATTATTCTTAATAAAATGGATTTGATACTTAAAAATCATTCTTTTCTTTGCCTCCTAATAATAATCTTTGTCCAAGAAAGCGAAATAGCAATGAAAATTGAGAATGTAACTTTATCAAACTAAATTGAAATGATCGTAAAATATATTTTCAATCCGCATCGAACAGAATTGTTAGAAAAATATCTCAATGATACAATAACAATATGGGTTTGCAAAACAGTATCACTTTTCAATATTTGAATCATGTCTGCGAATTTTTTGAAATTATTTTAAACAATTTCTGACTCATTGAGAGCTTTCAACAATTTTCTTTCTAAGGTTATTTATTGATTTGCTTTCTAAGTGTGTTACATGCTAAGATGTTAAAAAATAACTTTTCATATCATTTTCCCAAACGAAGAATTTATTACACCGATATGTATGTTTTTATTTCTAACAACAGAAAAAAAGTAGTACAGTACGAACAGAATGTCCTCCTTCAGCTCCACCTGCGAGAGAGAACTTATCAAACTCTCTTCCCAAATTAAGGGCAAATCCAAGGACAAATATATCAGTATCTGCAAGGAACTCTCTTCCCCTTCAAGCGGTTGAGGTTCAAGCAGCGTTACAAGGAGCAGAAGATAACTCTATCTTGTTAGCTCCTGTATCAACTGTTCATTTAATGGAAATTTTGCAGTACTGCAAAGTAATAATTGATTTTGACAACCCACAGACCATAGGTATGCGTACAAAAAAGGCAGATTATCTTACAAAAATTTACAATACTGTCATAAATGTTCAAGCGTTTAGAAATCTGGCTAATGAAGTTCGCCTAGAAATATTTGAGATGATTAAGATAAACTTATTACGCCAAATCCCTCCTATTCCTTTAACAATAATTTACGCAGATTCTCGCATTCCGATTAACACAAACAGCTGGATGCATCTGTCAATCATCCATCGAATACTATACCAGTACGTATCTAATTCAGAGAGTTCTTTTCTTCACGATTTATTAACAAAAGATTTTATACAACAATATGTTTCTCTTTTCGAAAGCCCTGATTCAAAAGAGACACAAGCTGTCGAAAGCTTTATATTCCTCGTATTTGATACCGTTTCAGGCTACAGACAAGTGATTTTTCAATCAATTTTGAAGCAAATCCTTAAATATCACGATAACTTCACATTATATCCTTGCGTTGCACCTTGTTTACGGTTCATGTTACATTTCCTTAAAATCCAACAGACACCTTTGAAACCTCCATTTTTTGATCTTTACAAGAAAATCATATTCCCTTTAATTACATCGCAAATGTCATACGAATTCTACGAACCATTCAGTTTGGTCACTGAATACTACGTAGCTCAAGATCACACGCTTTCTATCTGGATTCTTCAGGAAATTGTAAAACATTGGCCACTAACCGATACAAACAAGGAATGTTCCTTCATTAATATATTCACCTTTATCGCGCCTTACCTCAAATCCGATATAATGTTAGATTGTGGAAAAATCATCTTTAGTATACTCAATAAAGCTTTGAATTCATCAAATTTCAAAGTTAATGCAGCTGCACTTTCAGTTATAACCAATAGAAACTTCATGGTTTCGTTTGTAAGCCAAGGAGAAATATTATATCCAATGATAATGCAAGGAATTGATAAATGCTCTTACCATTGGAATCCCAATATTCAAAAAACAGCAATCGACGCTGCAAGAGTTGTTGTTTCGATTAATCCTGAAATAGGAGCTAATTTCCAACGATATCAGCCAAATAATCCTGATGATTCATCATATATGAAGGAAGGATGGATGGTTATATTGAATCAGGCTCATATCAATGATAAATCTATTAACATCGAAAAAATCAAAGATGTTGTTTTGCGGTTAAGCTGAATGTTATATTTATTGTTTGAAATTGTTAAATATATAGATATATCAATATATTTAGTACTTTTTTTTATTTTTTAGACAAGATATCCTGCATTTCGAAGTTTTTAATTGGATTAAATGCTGGGGTACATAGTATGAATATGTACCTCTTACCCTCCAATTCCTTTTTAAAATGGGAGAAACTTTGTCCGGATGTTAAACTCTTCGGACAAAGTTTCTCCCATTTGTAGTGGAGATGGAAGGCTTTGGGATACATATTAATGTTATATACCTCAAAACCTTTCATTTCCGCTACAAATGGTAGTTTAAAAAGTCACCATTTTTTTTCTTTAAAAAAATGACTTGGGCAATTATGTTACGTGCTCATATTATGGGATATTTAGTCGCCACAAAATCGGAGTTGAAAGGGGAGGATACGTTTTTCCCGAAAAATAATCGTCTTATGACTTTTTTTCCGAAAATCGTTCCGATCATGACGATAGACACCTGGAAATTCGAAATATTTGCTTGTGTCCAAATTTATGTTTTATAACTATTACAAGGAAAACCACCTGTACAAAAAAAGTTAATAATTTAGATTTAAAAACTATCAGCCAAAAAAAGTTACCCGTATATTCAATTACTGACATATTCAAAATAGCAAAATTAATAATACGATAATGATTTATAGCATCATGGTATGCATAATGTTTAACTTTTTAGTATGTCTTATAAAATAATTATTATTATTTTTTATTATTATTATTATTAGGAATAAATTATCTTAATACTAGTAAATAATTCACACATTTATGTAATTTAGATATTTTTGCTCAGAAAGCCTAATTGATTGGTATTAACTCATCATTTATTCGCTCATTGAGAAAGTATTATTAAAACATGCAAGATATGTGAGATTATTATAAACTTCGGATTACAATCTGAATGGTTTAATTTCAATCATACTTCATGATGATTATTATAATTTTTTTATTCATTATTGTCATATATGAAATTTAAGCATTAATATTATTTTAAAACTTAAAATAATTAGATTTTGTTGATTTATAATTCCAATAAATCAACTAAATATGTAAAAAATTTAAAAAATTCAAAAATGGCGAAAATAATCTGTGCATAAAATATATACAAATTACTAATGCATTTTCATCAAAATTGGCTGATAGTTTTTCTTGCATGTTCAGAAGTATAGATCCAAGGTGATGTGATTTTTGCATCCCTGGGATGGACGATACACCCAAAGTGTCACCTTTTTTGGGATAACATGAATTTTAAATATCATGAGAGTTCTGCAAACCATATGCACAATATCTATTCAGCCTGACTTCTTGTATATATGAGTTAGACTTCTTAAATATTGTGCTTGGGGCGATATAAGCATTTCCGAGATTACCATCGTGCTCTATAGTATGCTACTTCTCCCTGGTTCTAGCTCAGTTCAAGGATATTGGCGTTCAAGGATTTGGCAAGGTCCTTCCGAAGTCTCTCATTCGATGAGAGATTTCGGAAGAATCTTGCCTTAAAGTACTCCAACTCTTGTTCTTTTGTTCCTAAATAGTGAGAAAAGTTATTTGACTACTTAAGGTAGAGATTATCCGAGGTCCCTCATTTGATGAGAGGCCTCGGATAATCTCTGCCTTAAAATTGTACACTTGTAGTCCATGAGAGTGTAAGTATACATTGATAGGACAGCTTTCTTCTGAAGTCTTAGATTTGATGAGAACCTCAGAAGAAAACTGTCCTATTTTATAGTAAAAGGAGTTTCAGGAGCTCCAAAGCTCCCTTTCGTAAGGATTAGGAGCTTTGGAGCTCCTGGTTCGTAGATGTGTTTCGCATCTTTCATCAGCAAAGGACATTTACCATCTGGGACTCTGTTGATGGAGACTCAGGAGCTCCAAAGCTCCCTTTAGTAAGGATTAGAAGCTTTGAAGCTCCTGGTTCGTAGACGTGTTTCGCATCTTTCATCAGAAGAGGCCCAAATGGTAAATAGCCTCTGCTGATGAGCTTCAGGAGCTCCAAGGCTCCCTCTCGTAACGATTAGGAGCTTTGTAGCTCCTGAAGATAAGGTAGGATTGCTCTGATCTCTAATCAGTAGATGCCATGCCTCATTATGAACTCTACTGACAAGAGATCAAGAGCTCCAAGGACTCCCTTTTTAGTTAGTGGCGTTCTCACCATTTAGTAGGATTGCTGATCCTACTAATGAAGTGATCACTTAGTATACGTTTTGAATAAATTGAATTTTTTTTAGAATTTAGTATTTTTTATAGACATCACATGTATATTATAAATACATAAATATATTCTTTAATTCAAAAAATTCAATTCGGTTTTGGGATGGGTATCCCAGCCCCAAGTATTCAATTTTATTCAATTTTTTAAGAATTTTGGGTTGGGATGCCCAGACCAAAACAAGCTTTATATTTTGATGTGTAGATACGTATGTGTGCATCATTGTTGTGTTATATATTATGTTTTTAATGAAAAAAAAATCTGATTCAAAAAAAATTATCACTAATTAGTTGATAATATAAAGAAAAAATAGATAAATTGTATGTTTTGAGAGTATTTATTCACATTCACTCATATGAATTTCATTAAATAGTGTCTTTTTACTCCCAAATTTATTTTGAATTATTGAAATCAAAGAAAAAAAATTAGAAAAATTTCTCGAAATTTTTATTTTCAAAAAAATTTGGATTTTATATTGAAAACTGACACTGGGAGGACGATAGGGCTGGGATTGGAGATACCCCGCTCACTTGGGAAAAATACGGATCTATATTCAGAAGTGATTCCACCATGACCCTCATTCATGGGGGTTAGAATTCATACTACAAATGCAGTGTCCAATAGCAATGTTACCCCTTATATTAGTTTAAAATTCTATAACTTTTTGGTCTCAATTGTATTCGAAATGAAAATGAAATATGATTTTATCTAGTATTTTTTATAATATAACAATGGTTGTCAAAAATTATAAATAAATATCTATTAAATAAATTGGAATAGAAGAATTCAAAAATAAATTGGAATATCAAGGAGATATAGTTAATTTTAAGAAAGATGATAAGGAAAGGAAGATATATTTATCAAGTGTGTATCGAATTTAAACGAGTAACAAGCTTTATAAACATGAATTTAGGCCAATAAATTTGATAATTTTGATTTTATTAAATCATTGAAAATCGAGTAGCTTTGTGTTATATATAGCTGAGAATTTTCCTATTCGATATAAAATCAAATAGGATTAAAAATTATTGGAAAAAGGAATTAAATTGCACTTGTATTGGGGATCTGTAACTGAAATTTTGAATTAAATTGAACAAGTATTGATTGTAGAATTGTCAGGCATCCGAAAATCATATATTTCTAAAAAATCTAGATTAAATTAAGATGAAATCTCTAATCATTGTCATTTTTGTTTGGATGTCATTAAAGTGCTGGTAGAGTTAGAGGCATGCCTCTGGAAATTACGCGATATTTCAAACACTGTAGTCTCAGAGGATGAAAAAAATTGTTTCATTAAAATTGAGAAGGTAATTTAACGTACAGTAAAATAATTGATGTTTACATGATCGTAATTACATTGGTTAAATTTCAAATTACCCTTGTCAGACGATAACAATTATTTTTCAATATAATAATCGTTCTTGAAAAAAGGTAACCCCAATGGATTGTATTTAATTTGTATGTACATTCTATTTCATCAAAAAAATTTACCCTTTTCTCTCATATTTTTTGTAGAAACACTTCTGCATGTTCATACAAACATTGCTCACAAGCATGCATAGAAGCTATATTCAAAATTTGGGGGCATTTGGCCTGTATCAAGGGTAGTCAGCATACCTCTTTTAAAAATGTATAAAACATCCAAAAATCCAAATAAAAACTTCGAAATGCAGGACTGCTTGTGTAAGTAGAGAAAATATCATACTTATTGTGAAATAATAATATCCACTTTCAATTAAAGGTTGTTTTAGTGGAAATATGGGAAAGTATTATTCTATTTTTAAATTTTTACACTTTTGAATACTGTTCAGAATTTCTTTGAAAATTTAACAATCATTTAACTCGATATAGAAAGCGATCTAGAGCCCCAAAGTTTTACCACCATAATAATACATATTTCAAGTATTTTTATGGAATCTTAGGGCATCCATAACCAAAAAGTTAATATAAATGATTTTTATAAGAATTATTTATCAAAAACTATTGCTTTTCAATGAAAACAATTTGGAAATAATTTTATCGAATAAATAGATTGTATTTAAACATGGGTGTTAGAAAGTGCTAAGGTATAATTATTTTGAAGCGCCGAACTCGGTTAATAGTTTGATAATTTCGGGTGAATTTTGCTTAATTGCAATGCTAAGTGGACATTCGTTAATATAAAAAGAATTTCATAAAACGATGATTGATATTAAAAGAAAGAGAATCTTATAAAACGATGATTGATATTAAAAGAAAGAGAATGTCATAAAACGATGATTGATATTAAAAGAAAGAGAATGTAATAAAACGATGATTGATATTAAAAGAAAGAGAATCTTATAAAACGATGATTGATATTAAAAGAAAGAGAATTTCATAAAACGATGATTGATATTAAAAGAAAGAGAATGTAATAAAACGATGATTGATATTAAAAGAAAGAGAATCTTATAAAACGATGATTGATATTAAAAGAAAGAGAATGTCATAAAACGATGATTGATATTAAAAGAAAGAGAATCTTATAAAACGATGATTGATATTAAAAGAAAGAGAATCTTATAAAACGATGATTGATATTAAAAGAAAGTTGATAAGTTTAATATTGACATCTGCTCCATGTTCAATTAATAATTTGATAATTTCGGGTGAATTTTGCTTAATTGCAATGCTAAGTGGACATTCGTTAATATAAAAAGAATTTCATAAAACGATGATTGATATTAAAAGAAAGAGAATGTAATAAAACGATGATTGATATTAAAAGAAAGAGAATGTCATAAAACGATGATTGATATTAAAAGAAAGAGAATGTAATAAAACGATGATTGATATTAAAAGAAAGAGAATGCAATAAAACGATGATTGATATTAAAAGAAAGAGAATGAAATAAAACGATGATTGATATTAAAAGAAAGAGAATCTTATAAAACGATGATTGATATTAAAAGAAAGTTGATAAGTTTAATATTGACATCTGCTCCATGTTCAATTAATAATTTGATAATTTCGGGTGAATTTTGCTTAATTGCAATGCTAAGTGGACATTCGTTAATATAAAAAGAATTTCATAAAACGATGATTGATATTAAAAGAAAGAGAATGTAATAAAACGATGATTGATATTAAAAGAAAGAGAATGTCATAAAACGATGATTGATATTAAAAGAAAGAGAATCTTATAAAACGATGATTGATATTAAAAGAAATAGAATGCCATAAAACGATGATTGATATTAAAAGAAAGAGAATGCCATAAAACGATGATTGATATTAAAAGAAATAGAATGTAATAAAACGATGATTGATATTAAAAGAAATAGAATTATATAAAACGATGATTGATATTAAAAGAAAGAGAATGTAATAAAACGATGATTGATATTAAAAGAAAGAGAATGAAATAAAACGATGATTGATATTAAAAGAAAGAGAATTATATAAAACGATGATTGATATTAAAAGAAAGAGAATGTCATAAAACGATGATTGATATTAAAAGAAAGTTGATAAGTTTAATATTGACATCTGCTCCATGTTCAATTAATAATTTGATAATTTCGGGTGAATTTTGCTTAATTGCAATGCTAAGTGGACATTCGTTAATATAAAAAGAATTTTATAAAACGATGATTGATATTAAAAGAAAGAGAATGTCATAAAACGATGATTGATATTAATATAAAAAGAATCTTATAAAACGATGATTGATATTAAAAGAAAGAGAATGTAATAAAACGATGATTGATATTAAAAGAAAGAGAATGTAATAAAACGATGATTGATATTAAAAGAAATAGAATGCTATAAAACGATGATTGATATTAAAAGAAATAGAATGCTATAAAACGATGATTGATATTAAAAGAAAGAAAATGTAATAAAACGATGATTGATATTAAAAGAAAGAGAATGCCATAAAACGATGATTGATATTAAAAGAAAGAGAATGTAATAAAACGATGATTGATATTAAAAGAAAGAGAATTATATAAAACGATGATTGATATTAAAAGAAAGAGAATGTAATAAAACGATGATTGATATTAAAAGAAATAGAATGTCATAAAACGATGATTGATATTAAAAGAAAGAGAATGCCATAAAACGATGATTGATATTAAAAGAAAGAGAATGTGATAAAACGATGATTGATATTAAAAGAAAGAGAATGTCATAAAACGATGATTGATATTAAAAGAAAGAGAATGTCATAAAACGATGATTGATATTAAAAGAAAGAGAATTTCATAAAACGATGATTGATATTAAAAGAAAGAGAATCTTATAAAACGATGATTAATATTAAAAGAAAGAGAATGTAATAAAACGATGATTAATATTAAAAGAAAGAGAATTATATAAAACGATGATTGATATTAAAAGAAATAGAATGCTATAAAACGATGATTGATATTAAAAGAAATAGAATGCTATAAAACGATGATTGATATTAAAAGAAAGAGAATTATATAAAACGATGATTGATATTAAAAGAAAGAGAATGTCATAAAACGATGATTGATATTAAAAGAAAGAGAATGCCATAAAACGATGATTGATATTAAAAGAAAGAGAATGTCATAAAACGATGATTGATATTAAAAGAAAGAGAATGTCATAAAACGATGATTGATATTAAAAGAAAGAGAATCTTATAAAACGATGATTGATATTAAAAGAAAGAGAATCTTATAAAACGATGATTGATATTAAAAGAAAGTTGATAAGTTTAATATTGACATCTGCTCCATGTTCAATTAATAATTTGATAATTTCGGGTGAATTTTGCTTAATTGCAATGCTAAGTGGACATTCGTTAATATAAAAAGAATTTCATAAAACGATGATTGATATTAAAAGAAAGAGAATGTAATAAAACGATGATTGATATTAAAAGAAAGAGAATGTGATAAAACGATGATTGATATTAAAAGAAAGAGAATGTCATAAAACGATGATTGATATTAAAAGAAAGAGAATGTAATAAAACGATGATTGATATTAAAAGAAAGAGAATGCCATAAAACGATGATTGATATTAAAAGAAAGAGAATGTCATAAAACGATGATTGATATTAAAAGAAATAGAATGTAATAAAACGATGATTGATATTAAAAGAAAGAGAATGCCATAAAACGATGATTGATATTAAAAGAAAGAGAATGCAATAAAACGATGATTGATATTAAAAGAAAGAGAATCGTATAAAACGATGATTGATATTAAAAGAAATAGAATCTTATAAAACGATGATTGATATTAAAAGAAATAGAATCCTATAAAACGATGATTGATATTAAAAGAAAGAGAATGTAATAAAACGATGATTGATATTAAAAGAAAGAGAATCTTATAAAACGATGATTGATATTAAAAGAAAGAGAATTATATAAAACGATGATTGATATTAAAAGAAAGAGAATGTCATAAAACGATGATTGATATTAAAAGAAAGAGAATAAATTTATTGTTCACACTATTTCCATTTTGAATTAGATATGATGCAGTATCAAAATTCCCATAATACAAAAATTTTGCTATTTCTGAAGAAGGATGTTGATCGAAACTTGTTGAAAGATAATTCACAAGTTCGTAATTTCGGTGAATCAATGCAATGTCGACTAAGCCTTTAAATGATTGACCGTCATTTAGCATTTGTGAGAAAATTATTTTATTTCCATCTTTAGAAGCAAATTTTGCAGTATTTTCAGTATATTTTGCACCTTTATCTTTCAAGTATTTGAAACATAACTCTGATCCAAATTTGCATGCGCACTCAAGAGGTGTTAAATCATCGCATTTCTCATTTGTATCCAAGTTTGGGAATTTGCTTTTAAGATCATCGATTTTATCCCAAGCGATAAAATATAAAAGGCTATCTTTTTTATAGATATTTAGAATGTCTTCTTCTTTTTTGTGAGGTTTGAAATCTTTAAAATTTAAGCCTTTATAGGATAATAATGTTGCTAAATCTTCATTTTCTGGTTTGATAATTAAAGAAAACTCTTTTGAAATATCTTGATAAAATTTTGCATATTGAGCAATATTCTTGACGCGAAGTGTTGAAAAAGTATCGATTAAATAAAGTGCCATTTTGACAGGAACTTTTTGTGTTTTAATGAGTTCAATTATCTGTTTTGTGGATTCTGTGATATTGTTGGTATTGATATTCCAAATAATTTTTGAAGCTTGATTTGGATACTTGAATTCATTAAGTATATTCGCATCGGTGGAATTTTCTTCATTAATTTGAGATATTATACTTTCTTTTTCTTTGAGTTCGGATTTAGGTAATTGTATTTTGTTGTCACTTTTTTGTTTTGCTTTTTGAATGGAATTTAACTCTGCTTGAAGTTTTTGGATTTTTACTGTAGATTCTGAAATAATTTTATCAGTTTCATCTAAAAAACCAATAATTCCATCTAACATCGTAAAATTCATGTATTTTCGAACAGATTTAAGTGTTGAAATAACTTCTTGGTAATTGCGAATTGAAACATTAGTGCTTCGAGCGCATTTATATAACTTATTTCCATCAAGAGTAGATTCGGATTGTTTAAGAAGAGTAATAAAATCTTCTGATGTTAAATTCGCTAATTTTAGGATTTCCTTTAAATCTTTGAGTTCAAAAATATCAAAAAGCTTTCCCTCTTGAATATAATCTTTGATATGGGCAGCCATATATTCATAATTCGGGATTAGTTTATGACTCATCTAAAAAAATTTACGGAATTGCCACTTTTCCATCATGCCTCTCACTGATATATGTTTACTTAAAAATTGATTAAAATTTCTGAACGAAAACTATCAAAAATAAGTCATAAAAAATATAAAAATAAGAATCTAATTTATTGTAGAGTAAATATCTGCAAAGTCTTCAGAACATCCTTAATATATATACAAGGCTGTCATGCATCAGTGCGTTATAACAGATCGATTTTAAAGATGTAAGTCTCTCTATGTATTTTATTAAGCAATCCATCATTGGGGCAATGCAACAGAACATAGCAATCTATACTTTGTAATAGGATATTAACTCGAATGATCTCTCTTTGGATTGATTATATTTTACAATTTCAGTAAATGTCGTTAAAAACTATTCACAGTAATAGGGTAGCTTCCAAAATGATTGGAACCAAGAATTACGTTTACAAAAGCATAAATTAAAAAATGAAATTTCGATTCGATAGTATCCAACCAAAATTTTTGTTAGATAATCAGATATATAAATCACATTCAAATAGTAAATGCACAGTTGAAATATACAGTAAATCTGTCAATACAATTTTTGTATAGAGATTAAATTGCGATGTTAAAATGCATTGATGCAGTTTTGCAGAAGTGTTTTGACTTTTCTCACCGAATTATATTTGTTTGCCAAACAATTACTTGGATTTCATGAGGTTCATTCCAAATTGAAAATTGAAATCTTATCACACTGTTATTATTTGATATCATAATCAATAATCATTACCAGGAATTTACGAATACACCTAGGTACATTTATTATATTAACTTGTTGTTATAGAAATAAAATCATTATTAATTTATCTGCAATTTGTATGATATATATCATTTTTATCATAATTGTTGAGATTTGATCAGCTTTAAGTTGAAGAATGAAAAAATTTAAAATTTAATATCAGAATCAAAAAATACCCTTACCTGCCAGGAATATCCAAATTTTTTTACCCCAAAATTTTAGATTTTCTATATCTCCTCAAATAATTGATATTTTCTTATTGCAATTTTGCACTTCAAAAGGATTGATCTTCAAAGTCTGGATAATAATACAACAAGTTGGTTTTCCAAAAAATATTCTAAAATCAAATATTTGATTCTCATTTTTCTTTTTTTGAATTTTTTTTTTGGAATTTTCAACTATGACTCAGAACAGAAAGAGTATCGCAACTTTATTTAATAGCATATAATATGATGAGTTATATGTTTATTTTATACTAATATTTTTTATCACAAATATCTTACCAAATAATATGAAATTTTATAACAAATGTATTACAGTGTTCACAAATATGAGCTAAATCAGTAAAACACGTCGATGAAAAGAGTATAAAACAGATTTTTAGTCTATTTATTTTCATATTACAGGTTTCAACATGCAATGTTAAAATTGTAGTAGACATATGAGATCCTTGAACTTGTTAGTACTAAGTGCATGATAAAGTAAGCTTCAATTTTATACCAATTTTGTAAATTGAATCAAATATACGGCATTATATTGATATATAACTCGTTTTATGATATAGCACTGATATTCTACTTGTACTGGATTGTACTATCGTGATATTTAAGAGATTTTTCTCGATAATTTTGGATGATTATATAACTCTAGATTGTATTTGCCGATTTTCTCCAAACTACGTATTCTACATATGCATAATATGTATAGCCTGCAGCTGGAGTTTAAGGCCAAAATTTTGGTTAGAAGGGAGTGGCCGTACCTTTAAATATCATAAAATAACACCACAAAATTATGGTTTGTATATAAGAATAAAGAATATACCAGCCACATAAGTCGTTGAATAGTGATTTATAATAACTTTTTACCAACAAAAAAATATTAACTGTTTACAATAGAGAAAATGTAAGAAAATTGTAAGTACATCCTTAGGGATTAATCATTACCGAAGTTTTTGCAGTGTAAAATATTATTGTCTTGATTTTATCAGCCTACGGTGCTGATGAAATCAAATGAAACAAAATCGATCTATTCTTCTAAACTACGCACGATTTCCTTATGCTGTAATTCCATGCCTTCAACAACATCCAAGGAAACAGCACCAAGATTTGATAAAACTGTCGCAAGTGGAATATTAATTTCAGAATTTTTGACTTTCAGAAGCCGAGACAAAGAATCTGTGCTCTTTGTTAGTTTGAGCCTTGTTTCCTTATCGTATGATATTAATTTTTCTTCGCATTCAACTATAAACTTTTCAAGGAATTTTGGAGAATCAATAAGACGTTGGACATCAGGACAACTATCCATAGGACTATCTGTAAGGAAGCAAATTGATCGTACAAGATGATCAATGCAGTAAATATATTGTTGATAAATTTCTGAAAATTTATCATTATCTTCATCTATATGGTCGATTTTATGATGTAATTGTCTTATATTCTTTGAACATTTTGGAATCCTTTCAGATATTTCTGTGATTTTTTCTAATATATTGTCATGGAAGGAAATTTCTTTCTTTTTCATACTGTCAATATATTTTTGAATTGAAACTTTAGAGTTTTGTACTTCATTTTGCATCTTTTCAATCTATGCTTGTTCTTTTAAGATTGTATACTATGTCGAAATATTTTAAAGCGTTTTTTGATATGATAGAATCTCCTTTTGATAAATTAGTCCTTGATTCTTCAACTTCTGATTGTATTTGTGCAATTTTGGCGTCATAATCTTTCTGCATATTACTATATTTCATTTCAAGTTCTTTTAGTTCTGACTCGAGTTGACTTGAATCATCCTCTTCCATAAAATAATGATGATTTTATATCAATTACTCAAATAGCTGATTATAAGGAGTATATACTATTATTATATATCTGATTAATAAAACAATTTTGCAAATTTTCATATTCTTCAATATTATTTCAATTTTATTCAAAGTTGAATAACAAAATATCAATTTAGATATAATTTTTTATAATTCTTCTAAATGATATAAAATGTTGCCGGATATTCCCAGTAGTATATGAGTACGGGTTGTGTGACTTTTTTTGTAAACGTAAGAATTCATACAATATTGAACGATTTTGTATCATTTTTTTTAACATATGAAGTAAAAAATGTATGATTCTTACGGTTTTTATTCTTACGTTTTTGAATAAATCAAGATTTAAAAAATATCAAAATTGTAAGACATTTACACTCAGCCCAAACATAATAACATTAATTTTAAAAGAAGCTATATATAGATGATGTCAGATATTCCGCGATTAATTAAACATTGTTTAAATCCTGAATGAAAAAAAAAAAAAAAAGGTAGTGAAAAAAAAAAAAAAAAAAGGTAGTGGGGCCTCCAGGCACTTCGTGCCCTCTAGCCCTGAAGATGTTTAGTATAAATGAAGTTTTTATTCGGAAAATTGTTAGTCTTCTGGTGTGAATTCGGAGGACTCTTCTTCTTCCTCCATTGCTTCTGGGAAGAAGCCTTCTTCTGGGTCGAAAACATTATATAATGTTTCGCTTTTCACAAATTATATATGTTTTCATGCTTTGTCACTTTTCTGTCACTTTTCGGGTAAAAACATTTTTATTATTATATATAAATGAATTTTACAAAACCTCCGTTACCGTTCTTTGGAAATAAGAGTAAATGTAAAGATATTATATTGAGAGAACTTAAGAAACTACCGAATGGTCTAACATTTGTAGATTTGTTCGGTGGAAGTTTCTATATATCCCATTTGTGCCATATAATATTCCCAGACTCAAAGATTATATGCAATGACTTCGACAACTATATGGACCGTCTCAAACATATTCCAGACACAAACAATATATTGAAAGAGTTAAAAGAAAAGATACCTATAGGTAAGATGGAACGTATACCATTAGATAACAAAAATATTGTGAGAGAGGTTTTTGAAAAAAGCAGAATATATAGACTGGGATAGTATATCTGCTAGACTATTATATAGTGGTGCTATAAGAGTTCATGACATTGAAACACTTATGTCAAAAGTTTTATATCTTAACTATACAAATGTTTTCAAAGAGGACATAGAAAAATATATTGAGGGTATAGAGTTTGTGAGATGTCATTGGACAGAGTTGTATGAAAAATATAAAGACAAGGAAAATGTTTTCTTTATAGTGGACCCGCCCGTTCTATAACACATGGGATTTTCAATACCAAGTAGACTGGACTTTGAGAGACTCTTTAGAAACTTTAGACGTTTTTACATAACCCATCCATGCTTTTACTTTACATCCGATAAAAGTGGTTTGGAAACCGTTATGAGATGGTTAGAGGACATACATGACTATGAGTTTATATATGACAAGATAGAATATGAGAGAGGTCCTATAACTGGAGAAAGTGTCACAAATAAAGAAATTTTATTAGTAAGTAAATGTGGTTTGAAATAGGACTACTTGTTTTAGGTTTTTTCCATTGTGTCATTTATTTATTTGACGTGGCAGAAAAGTACAGAGAATATGAAGATGAACCAATGCCTGCAAATGTTCAGTATATGTACTCGTAAGAGATATTTTTATCTAATATTAAATGGACGCACAGAACTTAGCGAATGCACAGCAACCTGGACAACCAAACCCAGAGAATATTCCAAATGAAGTTAGAATACAAACTGCAATGGCAAACTATGGTCAAGTGCCAACAGATGTACAAATGCAAACTGCCATGTCAAATGACGCTGCGTTAGGTTTGCCACCATGGTATGCAAATATGAGATGGAAAGAGTTTTATACAAACCCTGAAGTGGGATATAAACAACTTTATGCAGATGACGCGAACACAGAGTTGACCCAGAATATGTTTTCTACCAGAGGAGAAACAGAATGTATGAGCTCCAGTTAAAGAATGCTATGGAACTCAACAGGAAACGCAAAGACTAGGCGGACATTAGATTTTTACATATAGTAAAATGGGTTTCTTCAGTAAGATAGGAAACTTCTTTCGAAATGTTGGAAGAGGTATATGGAATGGAATAAAAACCGTAGGAAGAGGAATTTGGAACGGAGTCAAAAATATTGGTAAAAGAGTAGGTCAGTTCGTTGGTATTATACCTAAAGACCCTGAACCAGAAGAACAAGCTCCTGTTATACAACAGCCTGAACCTGCACCACAGTCTAGTTGGCAACCAAATCCAACACCTCAACCGTATTAAAAAATTATATTTTTACCGTTCGATAGTAGTTGTATATGAAACTAAGTTCTAAGTAAAACGCATGGTATAATGGAATTATTCTTTTTCTTCCATCTGTAGTAAACCATACTTGAAAGTCTGAAATACTTCCACTTGGTGGTTCGTATAACTTTGTAGGTTTTTCGTAAAAGTCATTTGCCAAGCATAAGAAAGAGTTTTGGGCGCCAGAAAATGAAGCATGAACAATAATAGCAGCTGGGTCGAAAACATCTTTAAATAAATATGGTTCATCTCTTGCATATCGACTGTAAATATTTGCTAAAGGAAGTTCGACTTTCTGATTTAACATTCTTTGCAAATAATACCATGACATTGCAGTGAATTCTGTATATATTTGTTCGTCTTTCTTTGGATTGTCTTCGTAGATTTGAAATGACACTTGTGAATTTTGTTTGTCATATACAATTCTCACATAAAGTGTGCTCTCGGTATTTGCATATTCATCAGCATATTTTGCATAACATGAATTTATTTTATCTTCTATATTTTTTAACGCAGTCTGTAGAGAAGATGAAAGGTCAACTTGTATTAGCTCAATTTCTTCCCACATTTTTCGTTTCCCTTCAGATATATAATCTATATGAAACCTTACAATAAATGGAAAACTTTTATCTTCTACAGACACAAACTTCATTCTACGAAAGCCAATAGCTTTTGTGACAGATGGGTCTCTTAGCCATCTTAATGGGTAGTCAAAACGATAGCCTTCATGCTTTACGGTCTCTGTCTCAAACTTTTGACCGACATTAGTAAAAAGTTCATCTAATGGTTTAGTTGTAGCAACTCTTGAATTTTCTTTTTTCTATTGGAAGCATATTTTATCTAGAATAAAAATGTCGAAAGATATTGCTTCCATGAGAGAAATACAACACAACCGACAACTCATTATGCAAGCTCTAAATAAGAACACAACAAACTTTTCAAACTATTCTAAGATATCTGAGTCATTGAAAGAAGGAAACTTAAAACTGACATTAACCCAATGACAGATGAGTTTCTATTTCAAGACAATAAGAACCATACTGTCTGTATAAATCCAACAAAAGGAACTTTAAACGAGAAACCTATAAATGAACTTCTTTTGAAAGCAGATGTTGACAACAAAGCTGACAAAGAATATGTAGACGATGCAATAGCAAAAGAAGAAGAAAGAGCTAACAATGCTTATGCAACAAAAGAACATACTCATCCTGAACTAGCAGACAAAACATATGTTGACAATAAAATGTCAAGTGAAGTGACAGAGCTGAAAACGAATATTCTAAAAAGACTCATACACATTCTATATCTGAAATAACAGACTTAAACGTTAGCCTTGAAAATAAGGTAGATAAGGGACTTATGGCTAGTGTGTTAGAGAAGAAAGGCAGATAAGGAATATGTGGATGAAAAAGATAACGAATGAAAGAAAGGGTTGACTGGTACCATGAATGGACATCGAAGATTTTAAAAACTAAAGCCGATACAGGATGGGTTTCAGGATGTTTAGACCTTAAAGCAGATAAAACTTATGTTAACGATGAGTTAGAGAAGAAAGCAGATAAGAACCATACACATACAAGTTTTACAACTGTTGCTATAGAAAGTATTGAAGGAACGGTTGACGTAACTGGTGGGGATGTATTATATTGTAAACCTCCTAACTTTCCACAAGGTTTAACATCGGATGACGACATAACGACGATGAGAAACATTAGATGTAAAGATGTTTATGTCATGAAGGATG
The DNA here is from genome assembly GCF_026262505.1 of Trichomonas vaginalis G3. Taxonomy (NCBI): domain Eukaryota; phylum Parabasalia; order Trichomonadida; family Trichomonadidae; genus Trichomonas; species Trichomonas vaginalis. The sequence goes on along the minus strand of NC_067204.1, from coordinate 5,350,294 downwards.
AACATAATATTAAATTCACTGCTCAAGATTTATATGACAAGAAAGCAGACAAAACAGAGCTTCAAACATTAAAGACAGAAATACTTCAAACATTATATCCTATAGGCTCTATTTATACGTCAATGAACTCTACCAGACCAGAAACAGTTCTGGTTTTGGAACTTGGACTCAAATAGTCGACAGGTTTTTTGTATTGTGCAAACTCTTCAAAGGAAACAGGTGGAAGTAAAACGATTTCAGGTGAAAATTTACCTGCACACAGTCACTACATAGATTTAAGTACATCTCAAGCAGGTTGGCATAAGCATAATTTGGGATTGGTCAGCAATGACAAAAGGTAAAGGATATGATGTTAAAGACGACGTTAAGTTTGCTATAAATTGTTACTGGAGTAACACTCAGGGAGAGGAAACCATACACATCGCGTTTCAGGATATACGCAAACAACGGGACAAAGTAAAGACTACATGCCACCTTACATGACAGTTTACGCATGGTATAGAAATGCTTAGTCGTCATTTTCAACTTCTTTAGCATATTCGTCAGGAGTTGTCTTATATTTGTTAGGAACTGTCTTTGAAAGTATACCACCTTGAACTTTGACAAGTTTGAAACGAGGTCTGACAATAGTAGTTTTATCTTCTGCTTGCAGTGTGTACATTTTGCCATGTTTGCCTAAAACTTCATAATATTCTCTTGTATACTTTCTTCTATTTTTACGAACACGAATGTGAGTACCTGTCGGGTTCCCATTGTTGTCATAGTCAATAGTATTTTCATATGGGTCGCGTTTAGGTATTTCTATTTTTACTTTGTCACCTTTCTGAAGTTTGAAGCCCGGCATTCTTTCTTGTTTGTCTCTTTTGACTAAATTATTAAATATATAGTCTTTCTCTAAGTCAGGGTTGTTTTTCATTTCTTCGGGGAGTGGTTTCCCAAACCTTTTTGTTTACGGCTATTGTAAATATTTAAAACTTGTCTCATCTTTGCCATGGAGAAGTGTCTATATTTGTCGTCATATGACATTTCATTTGCTTCACCACCTTGTGGTTGGTTTAAGTCTCTTAACATTTTTATACAACCGTCAATGACACCAAGAGCAGAATGGTTTTGGTCGACAATGAAATATTGGTTTACATTTTTTGAACGCAGATAGTTTTTTACATCATCTGATTTGAAAGAACTTTCACAGTCAGATGTCAGTTTTGTTGGATGGTATTTGTCAACGAATATTGTCAAAGCTGCTAAGATATCTAAAATATTTTTGGACTGTAATGGTATGGCTTCACAGTATCTTGTGTTTTGACCGACAAATATTAGCCAGTATGGTGGTCCATCTTCTCTATACCTCGGAATGTTTTCCAAGATATCCATAAACCAAGCATTTGGTGTTGAACTAAAGATTTTTATCATGAGTGCTTTTTTGTTGCTTAGAAACATAGGGGTCCTTGTTTGGATTCGTCATTTTTTAACCCATAAGAAATGGGTTTATTTGGCGCATTAGCAGGAGTTGCATCCAGATTTTTGCCCGCAGTGGGAACAATAGCCAGAGGTGTATTTGGAGTTGGAAGGAAGATTTTGAGTACATTAGGTATACTTAAAGAGAAAGCACAACCTATTATACAAACTGTACAGAAAGGTTGGGATGTAGCACGAGATGCAGCAAATCTTATTCCAAATCCTGAAACAAGAGGAAAAGTTCAAGGATGGATGGACAATGTAGGAAGACAAGCAGGAAACTATTATAACAAAGCAAATGACTACTATAACCAAGCAGGACACTATATGGACCAAGGTGAAAGATTCTTTAACAGAGGATATAACCATGCACAACAGTGGGTAAACAATAACCAACCGCAACCGCCTCAAACTGGGGAATGTAAAGTTTTTTACTGAGATGAAATGAACAATACAGCATTGAGACAAATGGGTTCAAGATGGATTTGTCGACTTCCAGCAGTTACACAACGTGTTTGTCAAGTTCTTCCTATACCTCAGGAAGTTTTAGACCGACTTAAAAAACAAAACAACCAGTTGAAAACAAACCAAACTAAAATTTTTTACTGAGATGAAATGACCGAAGAAGTTGAAACGGTAGATTTGACACCACAAACAAAAAGTTCAGAACCATTGTCAAAACCTGTCAAAGAACTTACAGATGAAGAGAAAAATTCAATAATAGAAAGTGCCAGGTCTGGAAATACAAACCCTAACTATAAAGTCACTTTTCATAGAAATGGAACGGCTAGTATCTCAAAAAAGAAACAGACTCTCACAAATAAAATATTGAAGTCTGAAGGAGCTTTCGAGACAACAGATGGAAAAGTTTACTTCACTGACCAACAGTTCATTATAGAACATCTCATTGACTTAGAGTCGAAATATTCTAAACTTTACAACAAACACAAAAAGTTGAAAGGAAAACAAAAACAAATGGCATATGATATTTATGAAGATGTTGACGACACAACTGTTCCTGCAAGTGAGTAAAGTCAGAGGAACCGAAAAGTGACGAAAAACCGATAGAAGAAGAGAAACCAAAAACTGAAGATAAACCAAAACCAAAGTTTAGTTTCCAAACTAAACCAAGTCAACCTTCATTAGCTGGTATGGGTTGGCGTCAAAGACTTATGGCAGCAGGCGGTTATGTAAAGTAAAGAAAAAAATTTTTTTTATTTTTATAAAAATGCCCCCATATAGAATGGATAGAAAATCTGCTAGAATAAAAGCAGAGTTGCAAAGATATGGTTGGAGAGTTTCGAAGAATTTAAATATAGGAAGGGAAGACCCATAAAAGTCTATGACAAACTGGCTGGTCTTCGCTACGAAATGGATTTGGAAACAGCACGTGCAAATTATCCAAACAGACTAGAGAGGTTAGAAGAAAGAACGTCTTATGGACATGCCTTTCGATGTTAGTGAACCTCAAGTTGAAGGACACGACGGCTTTGCCAGATTCTACTGGAAACATGACGAACAATTGCATCCTTTGAGAAGGAAAAAAGGTAGTGCAGAGGATGGTCATGCTCCCATGGAAAGAACAAGATATGCATATGAAAAGTAATCGTGAAGTTAGAAGTCAAATTACATCTGGTCGAACCTTTACAGTAAACTTTGACGAAGGAAAGAACAAAGAAGGCTTCATGGGTGTACTTGCTGCCATACAAGACGGAAATAAGAAAGGATACAATCTCAGATTGACCATAACAGATTTGGATGGTCACATTTACTTTGCAAATGGCAATGAACAAACAGCTGCAAACTTCTTGACGCTTTCAAGACTACAAAGAGAGAACAAATGGTTGACTCCGACTCAGACATTTTGAATGCAATTGAAGGAATTGCAAGTGTCAAGTTCGAATGGTACCAACCTAACCCTCAAGCAGTCAGACAACATGCTGGATACTTTCCGTTCATAAATAAGTCTGACATTGACTTGACAAGGTATGGAATTTACAATTCAATTGAAAACAATTGTCAATGAACCTTGCATTCTTACATGTCTCAGGAACTCTGGTCTTGTTACAGAAGAGAAGATGAAGTATCTTGAGTCATGTGTGAAGACAAGGTACATTCTCAGAGGTCAATTGGCAAAAATTGCACCGTTGGCAAATGTCAATATCCGAGTCAACATACCTACAGCTAAAGGTTCTTCACATGACGACTATGTTGTTGAGTTCAATTTACCATGGTTGAAGATTGCAATTGTCCACAACCACTTCATGTTGAACGAAAGTCTTACAAACCCATTGTTCGGAAAAGGCAAGTGCAACATTGTCAGAGCTGTAAACATTCTTTTCGAGAAAGGTTTGTTGGAACCAATTCCAGATGACAAGCTGACAGAAACTTTTGTACCAAAAGACGAAACAAACTTTTCACTGTTAGCAAGACCAAAAGTTGTTCCAGACAAAGTTCTAGTACAAAAGAAGTACACAATTCCAAAAGGAGTTGGATTGTTCGGATACCAACCTGAACCAGAAGAACTTCCAATGAGGTTGCAAGAACTTCAAGATGCTATAAACAAACTTCCATTGAGACATCCAATTGACGTCAAATTGTATTGGAGAGCTTCTGAGTTAGGTCAGAAGGTTTTATATGAAACAGGTTGCTTCGACGATGTTTATGAGATAACAGGAGAAGTTTCTCAGAAGATAAGAGACTCACTTGAATTTCCACAAACTGGACCAATTGGTTGCGACAAGTTCGACTCAAACGAAAAGATATACTATGTCGACCTTAACGCTGCATACATGAGGTTTGTCCAATATATTCCGACTGGAATTCCAAACGAAGATGGTGAGTTCCCGGGAAGGAACTATACAGTTGGAAAAGTCATACAACAACTGTATGATATTAGGAAAGCTTCAAACCCCAAACTTGCAATGACACTCAAATTGCTTATGAATTCGACATGGGGATATTCCATTAAGAAACCTCAAGAGATGAAGAGTAAACATTATGAGAAGGTCGACAACTTTGTTGAAAGGTCTTCTCCTTTTGTTTTGAAGTACGAATTCACTCAAGGTCAAAGTGGCTTAGTAACCACATTAAAACCTATTGTCGAACATTGGTCTTACCCTCAGTTCGCAAAGGCAGTCCTTGACAACTACAACAAATTCTTCTCCGAAGTCAAATCGAAAGTGAAGGTTTACTATGAGAACATTGACGCACTCATGACGAACGAAGAAGGGTACAACAAACTCATTGAAATGGGCATGGTCGGTGAGAAGATGGGTCAATTCAAATTGGACAAAATTTTCACCGAAGTTCATGTCCTCTCCAAGCGTAAGTATTGGGGCATACTTGAAGACGGCACAGAAATAAAACATTGCATGAAATAAAAAATTTTTATTCGAATTTTGAATTAAAATGTGGGAATTCTTGGGAACGGGAAAGGCTTATTTACTTGAGGAACAGGTAAAGGTGGTGGAGGTGGAGGTGGTGGCAACCAGTCCATTTTATATTCCTTCCTAGCTAATTTCCGTTTAATTTCATGGTCGCCCTCGGAGTCTTTGAATCGGACAGGTCGAGTTACACCATTCTTGGTCTCAAACTCATATATAACCTGTTTGTCTGTATTTTCGTCGACTATGGCACGAGACACGAACATTGACCAAACGGACAAAAAGTGTCATTTCGGATGGTCACGCAGCCAATCGCATTCGAGCACTTCGAAGAAGCCTTACGTTCCAAGGGAGAGGGTGTCTGGTGCAAGGCAGAGGTCATGAAACTCTACGAGCAGTACATCCTCAATGCCTGGGAGGACAAATCGTCCTTGGATTGGCAATTCTACCAACTCCTCTGGGACGACCTCCTACGCAACTGGGATAACGAAAGAGCCCAATTCAAAGGTCGGGAACTAATTTTGCAAATTACCCTTAATTTAACATACTTATCCAAATAAACACCTAAATTTACTTGGGGTTTCCCCCTAAAATAAAATTTTTTTACTCTTAGAACCACTCGAGGTTCTCCTTACGGTTGTTGAGCTTGTCACCGTCAATGTGTCTGACCCTCGTCTTCTTGTCTGGATTTGGAACCCATTGAATTGCGACAAGCTTGCCCATGGAAATTGAACCGCGATTCCGAAGGTTAAGGTTCAAGTGTCCCAAGTTGTTGAGGACTGGGGTAAGAACCTTGCCGGTCTCCCTGTTGCGGATTTTGTATGGGTAGGGTTGGGAAATTTCGTAAGCGTCATCGGCAACAAGGGTTGCCCAAACTTCCTTTTCTTCGTGTTTCTCTTCTTCTTCCTCTTCTTCCTCTTCTTCCTCTTCTTCCTCTTCTTTGATAATACCTTCGGCAATTCTGTGTTCACGAAGTACGGTGTTGCATGTTCTGTCCTTTCCGAGTACCTTCCAGATGGCGTCTATCTCTTCGAAGAAACGGTAGATGAGTCTGGCAAGGTCTCGGTTTTCTCTCTCGTAATTGCGCAAGGTTTCCGTGAAATCGTTCAGGCATTTCTCATTGGAAGCTTGGTTCATGAGGACATCGGCTTTGAGATTGGTCATCTCTGTCATAAGACTACTTTGGAGAGTCTTAATGGTGTTTGTCAGATGAGCTTTCAATTGGGCAATTTGAATTTGAACTGGGCGCTTGTCTGGCAACCTTGAAAGGACATCTGCTATTGTGTTCGGCTTCGGTGCTTGTTCGGACATCGAAAAATGAAGTGGTTTGAGAATGGCGGTTTTACTTCAAAAAGCTTGTTATGACAGTTATGTCATACAACAAGTTTAAAATAATATCTTGTTCTTCTTCTGAACGTTTGTTGTCTCTTCCGATAAAAGTTTCGAACATGAGAACCAAAAAACGTTTTTTGAGATTGCGGAAGAGTTCAGGCAAACGTTCATATTCCGGATATGTTGGGAGCAGTTCGAAACATCTGAGCTGACTTTCGGACAAAATTGGGACAATGTCAACAAATTCATCTTTGGTCGGACTGCTTGAAGGTAAGTCCCTTACATGTAAGTAGCTCTGGTAAAGTCTTCTCATTTCTGCTAACTTTTGGAGTATAGCTTCGTAGTTTAGAAGTTTTAATTTTAATTGTCTTATTCCACTCTTGACATCTAAACGGTAACTATCCATGAGGTCAAGAGTAGCTTTGGTAGCTTTAAGTGGAGCTATCTGTTCCTTGACTCCTGCAATTTTGGTTGCAATTGTGATTTGAGCTCCTTCAAGTTCGCCGTCTATGTCGTTCTCAACACCTTCAACCATAGCTTGAAACTCTTCATCGGTCCATTGAGATTGGTGTGGGACGAATTTAACTTGCTTCATTCAAAAAATGAAAAAAAAATGTTTTTACTCTAAACGTTAAGGTTTACTGAACTGGTTGGATGTCGCCTTCACAGGTTATGTAGAACGGCTGACCCGAGAAGTGAAGGAGACCCTTGAGAATTTGGCTCATTCTTGGGAAAGGGTTCTCTCTGTTTGGAAGTAGTATCCAAGGACGCTTTGCAAAGAACTTGAGAAGAGCTTCTTTCTTTGCTTGCTTTATGTCGTCGTAGGCTGTCCCGTCTGGTATTTGAATTGGAATTCCAGTCGAAGTCTCGAGATTCAAGGCAGCCCTTCCCGTTATCCAACCGCTAACAAGCTTGCCTTTTACATTCTGCCTGAGGAAGTCTTTAACAAGCTCGTTAATTTCAATTAGGTAAATTGCCTCGTCGGTAGGTTCGACCTCGACCATTGCTACTGTCAGAAAAAGTACTGCTACTGTCAGTAAAAGTACTGCTACTGTCAGTAAAAGTACTGCTACTGTCAGTAAAAGTACTGCTACTGTCAGTAAAAGTACTGCTACTGTCAGTAAAAGTACTGCTATTGTCAGTAAAAAGGAAAATTTGAGAGGGTTTTCGACGATAAAGTACTGCTACTGTCAGTAAAAGTACTGCTACTGTCAGTAAAAGTACTGCTACTGTCAGTAAAAGTACTGCTACTGTCAGAAAAAGTACTGCTACTGTCAGTAAAAGTACTGCTACTGTCAGAAAAAGTACTGCTACTGTCAGTAAAAGTACTGCTACTGTCAGTAGCAGTACTGCTAGTAGCAGAGATTTTTATCGTTGTGGTCCGACGGTTAAGCCACAAACGAATGTCCGACGTCCCACCAACCGAGCCCATATCCCAACCAGAGGAACCTAAGGAACCACAACAGTCTCCTCAGCAACCTCAGTTCCAGCAAGTACCTCCGATTTACTACCAATTTCCACCTCAATGTTACTACCCACCACAAGGCTTCCCGAACTACCCTCCTCAGCAGATTTATTTTCGTGGAGAATTACATGAAAATCAGAGGTAGAAATGAGGTTGATCTCACTTCTGACCCTAAAATTAATATTTTTAAACTGATTTCAGCAACAAATTCAAATTTGTAAAAAGTCAAGCTTATGAAAATCTAAGTGTTTAGTCTTTAAGTAGAGTGTAGCTCTCTTACAGGAAAGCAAGATAGTTGCGGAGTTTAATGTACCGTGAAGAGAAGTACAGATGAATTCAATTACGAGTACAGATTGCAATGACAACTAACGGCAACTATTTTTATGTCTTTTGCCAGCGTATAGGGTACTCTCTTTCTCTTCCAAAATGGTTCGGCAGAACTATGTACTCGACTCATGAGAAGATGTACCAAAACGCGTTTAATACATAGAATTAGGTACGATCCTTTTGTTCTATCTCCGAAGACTCGATAGGGTGCACGACTTCCACAAATAAGACACGATAAAACAAGTAAGAGCACAATGGTCAATGGAGATCTTTCTGTGACAACTTCCTCTTTGTAGTTCTCCGAGGTACAGCCAACTGGAGACAGCTGAAGACTCCCGTTACGACGAGAGATATTGAACTGTGAAGTACTCTCCGAACAGAATTAGAATCTGACCAGTACCCTTCCTGAGCAGAACAAGCGAAGGTAAAGACAAAAGGTAAGACAAAGAGGTAAACAAGGGTAAATTTAAGACCTAAAAAGACTATAAACGTTTTAAAAACGTGAACATTTTATGAGACTCCGAGTCACACAGAGAAAACTTGGGTCAGAATGTTATGCAGCTTAACTTCCCTGAGGAGGTAATCGGAATTGCGTTACATATACGTAAGGGTCAGTAAAGACAACGAACCGCAATTAGGATGAGTCTCAGAATTACGCTATTACAATGACCATGGAAGAGTACGAAAGGTTCCTTACAAGAGAAACATACGAGCTCTAAAACACACTCACCGAAGAAGAAGAACAGTAGAAAATAGTATTAAATGTCGATAATTGTGTTATTTTTCTTATTTCTCTGTAAGGCGCAAGCTGCAAGTATCGAGTCGACTATCTCAGTCTTTGTTTTGACGCAGCTGGACGGCTCTTGTCGAGTAGGATCCTGTTTTGCGGCTCTCCAGCTGGTAGTCTGACCTTCGTAATCTGCGCATGTTCTTGAGAGCTCAACTGTAAAATGGTTGTATGGATAAGAAGTCTCTCAGACTCTTGAGGGTAGTCCTTCACCGGTCAACGAGCACCGAATACTGTGGTACGAGTCATGAATCGGTCGATTTGAGGGAAGAGAGTGAGAGCCTGTGCTTTTCCATTAGGGGTAGTAGCATAATCTTTTTGCGTAAACGGTTCAGACCTTCTTCGAACTCTTGGTCCTCTCTTCGATTTGGTTGAGATTGGAATTGGAATTGCTGGGTGGAGCTTGCTGGAACATCCAAGGGTGGGGAAGTAAGGCATAGGCTGTAGTTCGGGAAAGCAAAATTGGTGGTGGTAGTACATTGAGGTGGAAATTGGTAGTAAATCGAGTTTTACTGCTGGAACTGAGGTTGCTGAAAGGAGACTGTTGTGGTTCCCTTAGGTCCTCTGGTTGGGATATGGCTCGGTTGGTTGGGACGTCGACATTCGTTTGTTGGCTTAACCGTCGACCACAAAGATAAAAATCTCTGCTACTAGCAGTATGCTACTGACAGTAAGCGTAACTTTACTTGACAGTAGCAGTACTTTTTCTGACAGTAGCAGTACTTTTACTGACAGTAAGCAGTAACTTTTTCTGACAGTAAGCAGTACTTTTACTGACATAGCAGTACTTTTACTGAAGTAGCACGTACCATTTAACTGACAGTAGCCAGTACTTTAATCGTCGAAAACAACTACTCTCAAATTTTCCTTTTTAACTGACAATAGCAGTACTTTACTGACAGTCAGCAGTACTTTTTACCTGACAGTAGCAGTACTTTTACTGACATACAGTACTTTTACCTGACCAGTAGCAGTAAACTTTTACTGACAGTAGCAGTACTCTTTTTCTCTGACAGTAGCAATCGGTCGAGGTTCGAACCTACCGACGAGGCAATTTACTAATTGAAATTAACGAGCTTGTTTAAGACTTCCTCAGCAGAATGTAAAAAAGGCCTAAGCTTGTTAGCGGTGGATAACGGGAAAGCGGCTTGCCTTGAATCCTCGGACTATCGACTCGGGAATTCCAATTAAAATACAAGACCGGGACAGCCTACGACGACATATAAGCAAGCAAAGAAGAAGCTCTTCTCAAAGTTTCTTTGCAAGCGTCCTTGGATACTAACTTCAAACAGAGAGAACCCTTTCCCAAGAATGAGCCAATTTCCTCAAAGGGTCTCCTTCCACTTCTTGGGTCAGCCGTTCTACATAAACCTGTTGAAGGCGACATCCAACCAGTTCAGTAAACCTTACGTTTAAAGAGTAAAAAACATTTTTTTTCATTTTTTTGAATGAAGCAAGTTTAAAAATTCGTCCCACACCAATCCTCAAATGGACCGATGAAGAGTCTTTTTCAAGCTATGGTTGAAGGTGTTTGAGAACGAACAATAGACGGCGGAACTGAAGAGCTTCAATCAACAAATTGCAACCAAAATTGCAGGAGTCAAGGAACAGAATAGCTCCACTTAAGCTACCAGCTACTCTTGACCTCATGGGAATAGTTACCGTTTAGATGTCAAGATGGAATAAGACAATTAAAATTAAAACTTCTAAACTAAGAAGCATACTTCAAAGTAGCAGAAATGAGAAAGGACCTTTACCAGAGCTACTTACAAATGTAAGGACTTACCTTCAAGCAGTCCGACCAAAAGATGAATTTGTTGACATTGTCCCAATTTCTGTCGCGAAAAGTTCAGCTCAGATGTTTCAAACTGCTGCCAACATATCCGGAATAATGAACGTTTGGCCCTGAAACCTCTTGCGCAATCTCAAAAAACGTTTTTTGGTTCTCATGTTCGAAAATTTAATCGGAAGAGACAACAAACGTCAGAAGAAGAACAAGATATTAATTTTTAAATCTTGTTGTATGACAATAACTTGTCCATAACAAGCTTTTTGAAGTAAAACCGCCATTTCAAAAACCAATATCATTTTCGAATGTCCGACAAAGCACCGAAGCCGAACACAATAGCAGATCGTCCTTTCAAGGTTGCCAGCAAGCGCCCAGTTCAAAATCAAATTGCCCAATTAAGCTCATCTGACAAACACCATTAAGACCTCTCCAAAGTAGTCCTATTGACAGAGATGACCAAATCTCAAAGCGATGTCCTCAATGAACCCAAGCTTCAATGAGAAATTTGCCTGAACGATTTCACGGAATACCTGTAGCGCAAATTACGAGAGAGAAAAACCGAGACCTTGCCGACTCATCTACCGTTTCTTCGAAAGAGATGACGCACATCTGGAAGGTACTACGGAAAGGACAAGAACATGCAACACCGTACTTCGTGAAACAGAATTGCCGAAGGTATTATCAAAGAAGAAGGAAGAAGAGAGAGAGAGAAAGCAAGAGGAAGAGAGAGAACACGAAGAAAAAGGAGTTTCGCAACTCCTATGTTGCCGAGACGCTTACGAAATGTCCCAACCCTACCCATACAAAATCCGAACAGGGAGACCGGCAAGGTTCCTTACCCCAGTCCTCAACAAATGGGACACTTGAATACCTTACCTTCGGAATCGCGTTAATTTCCATGGGCAGCTTGTCGCAATTCAATGGGTTCCAAATCCAGACAAAGAAGACGAAAGGGTCAACACATTGACGGTGGACAAGCTCACAACCGTAAAGGAGAACCTCAGAGTGGTTCTAAGAGTAAAAAAAATTTTATTTTAGGGGGAACCCCAAGTAAATTTAGGTGTTTATTTGGGATAAGTATGTTTAAATTAAGGGTAATTTGCAAAATTAGTTCCCGACCTTTGAATTGGGCTCTTTTCGTTATCCCCAAGTTGCGTAGGAGGTTCGTCCAGAGGATTGGTAGAATTGCCAAATCCAAGGACGATTGTGTCCTCCCAGGCATTTTGGGAAAAAAAAGGCATGTACTGCTCGTAGAGTTTCATGACCTCTGCCTTGACCAGACACTCCCTCCTTGGAAATCGTAAGGCTTCTTCGAAGTCTCGAATGGCGATTGGCTGCGTGACCATCCGAATGACACTTTTTGTCCGTTTGTCAAATGTTCGTGTCTCGTGCCATAGTCGACGAAAAATAAGACAAACAGGTTATATATGAAGTTTTGAGACCAAGAAATGGTGTAACTCGACCTTTCCGATTAAAGACTCCGGAGGGCGACCATGAAATTAAACGGAAATAGCTAGGAAGAATAATAAAAATTTGGACTGGCTTGCCACCCACCTCCACCTCCACCACCTTTACCTGTTCCTCAGTTAAATAAGCCTTTCCCGTTCCCAAGAATTCCCCACATTTTGATATCAAATTCGGAATAAAAATTTTTATTTCACTGCTATATCAGTTTTCTTTATTTCTTGAGCTCTTCCAGCGCTATGACCCCAATATTACGCTTGAGAGGAGACTATTTATAACTCCGGTGACAAATCTTTGTCCAATTTGAATTGACCCATCTTCTCAACCGACCATATGGCTCATTTCAATGGTTTGTTGTAACCCTTCTATAGTTCGTCATGAGGTGCGTCAATGTCTCATGAGTGTAAACTTCACTTTCGATTTGAACTTTCGGAGAAGAATTTGTTGTAGGTGTGTCAATGGTACTAATGCCTTGCGAACTGAAGGGTAAGTAACAATGTTCGACAAATAGTGTTTTTAAGGTAGTGGTTACTAAGCCATTTGCCTTTGAGTGAAATTCGTAACTTTCCAAAACAAAGAGAAGACCTTTAACAAAAGTTGTCCGACCTTTTCTCTATAACATGTTTACGTCACGTGTCATAGCTCATTGAGTGTTGTCATAGAATGGCACGAAGTATCTATTATATTAGAATTCTTCCGAATTCATAAGCCAATTGAGCGTCATGCAAGTTGCGGTTTGAAGCTTTCCTAATATCATACAGTTGTTGTTATGACTTTATCCAAAACTGTATAGTTCCTTCCCGGGAAACTCACCAATCTTCGTTTGGAATTCCAGTCGGAATAATATTGGACAAAACCTCATCGTATTGCAGCGTTAAGGTCGACAAAGTATATTTTTTCGTCTTTGAGTCGAACTTGGTCGCAAACAATTGGTCCAGTTTGTGAAATTCAAGTGAGTCTCTTATCTTCTGAGAACTTCTCCTGTTTATCGTAATTCATAAACATCGTCGAAGCAACCTTTTTTCATAATAAAACCTTCTGCAGCCTAACTCAGAAGCTCTTCCAATACGAATTTTGAACGTCAATTGGATGTCTCAATGGAAGTTTGGTTTATAGCAATCTTTTTGAAGTTCTTCTTGCTAACCTCATTGGAAGTTCTTCTGGTTCAGGTTGGTATCCGAACAATCAACTCCTTTTGGAATTGTGTACTTCTTTTGGTACTTAGAACTTTGTCTGGAACAACTATTTGGTCTTGCAACAGTGAAACAGTTTGTTTCGTCTTTTGCAAAGTTTCTGTCAGCTTGTCATCTGGAAATTGGTTCCAACAAACCTTTCTCGAAAAGAACTGTTTACAGCTCTGAACCAATTGTTGCAACTGCCTCTTCGAAAATGGGTTTGTAAGTACTTTCGTTCAACATGAAGTGTGTTGTGGACAATGCATCATTCAAGCCATGGTAATTGACCACAACATTAAGTCGTCACATGTGAAGAACCTTTAGCTGTAGTATGTTGACTCGGATATTGACATTTTGCCAACGGCGTGCATTTTTGCCAATTGACCTCTGAGAATGTAATTGTCTTCACAACATGACTCAAGATACTTCATCTTCTCTTCTGTAAACAAGATCCAAGAGTTTCCTGAGACATGTAAGAAATGCAAGTTCATATGACAATTGTTTTAATTGAATTGTAATTCCATATACCTTGTCAAAGTCAATGTCAGACTTATTTATGAACGGAAAGTATCCAGCATGTTGTTGACTGCTTGAGGGTTAGGTGGTACCCTTATTTCGAACTTGACACTTGCAATTCCTTCAAATCATTGCATTCAAAATGTGTGTAGTCCGAGAGTCAACTCGAGGTGTGTGCGCCGTCCTCTCTTTTGTAGTGCTTGAAGCGTCAAGAGTTTTGCAGCTGTTTGTTCATATTGCCCATTTGCAAAGTAATGTGGACCAATATCCCAAAATCTGTTATGTCAATCTGAGATAGGTATCCTTTTTTATTTCGTCTTGTTGGCAGCAAGTACACCCGATGAAGGCCTTCTTTGTTCGTATCCTCTTCGTCAAAGTTTACTATGTAAAAGAGGCCTTCGTCTCAACTGATACTATATCTACTTCAGTGAGGACGTTACTCTTACTTATATATCATCTCTCGAGCGTATCTTTCATATGTCAATAGCTCTTGTTTCTTTCCATGTGAGCATGACCATCCTCTGCAACTAACCTCTTTTTTCCTTCCTCAAAGGATGCAATTGGTTCGTCTGTTTTCCAAGTAGAATCTGGCAAAAAGCCGTCGTGTCCTTCAAACTGAGGTTCAATAACATCGAAGGCATGTCCATTAAGACGTTTCTTCTTCTTAACCTCTCTAGTCTGTTTGGAATAATTTGCACGTGCTGTTTCCAAATACACATTTCGTAGGCGAACCAGCCAGTTTTTGTCAATAGACTTTTCATGGGTCTTCCTTCTTATATTTAAACTTCTTTCGGAAACTCTTCCAACCATATCTTTTGGCAACTCTGCTTTTATTCTAGCAGATTTTTCTATCCATTCTATATGGGGGCATTTTTATAAAAATAAAAAATATTTCTTTTCTTTACTTTACAATAACCGCCTGCTGCATAGTCTTTTTTGAGCCAACCCATACCAGCTAATGAAGGTTGACTTGGTTTATTTGGAAACTAAACTTTGGTTTTGGTTTCAATCTTCAGTTTTTGGTTTCTCTTTTCTTCTATGGTTTTTTTTCGTCACTTTTCGGTCCTCCTGACTTTACTCCTACTGCAGGAACAGTTTGTGTCGTCACAATCTTCATAAATAATCAAGTTGCATTGTTTTGTTTTCCTTTCACTTTGTGTTTGTTTGTACAAGTTTAAGAATACTTTCGACTCTAAGTCAATGAGAATGTTCTATAATGAACTGTTGGTCAGTGAAAGTAAACTTTTCCATCTGTTTGTCCTCGAAAGCTCTTCAAGACTTCGAATATTTTATTTGTGAGAGTCTGTTTCTTTTTTTTGAGATACTAACCGTTCTAATTCTATGAAAAGGTGACTTTATAGTTAGAGGGTTTGTATTTCCAGACCTGGCACTTTCTATTATTGAAATTTTTCTCTTCATCTGTAAGTTCTTTGAAACAGGTTTTGACAATGGTTCTGAAACTTTTTTGTTGTGTGGTGCAATCTACCGTTTCAAACCTTCTTCGGTCATTTCATCCATAAAAAAATTTTAGTTTGGTATTGTTGAATTTCAACTGGGTTGTTTAGGTTTTTTTAAGTCGGTCTAAACTTCCTGAGGTATAGAGGAAGACTTGACAAACACGTTTGTGTACTGCTGGGTTAGTCGACAAATCCATCTTTAAACCCATTTGTCATCAATGCTGTATTGTTCATTTCAATCTCAGTAAATAAAAACTTTACATTCCCACAAGTTTTGAGGTGGTTGCGGTTGTTATTGTTTACCCACTGTTGTGCATGGTTAATATCCTCATGTTAAAGAATCTTTCAACCTTGGTCGCATATAAGTGCTCCTGCTTGGTTACTAGTAGTGGGGCATTTGTGTTATAATAGTTTCCTGCTTTAGTCCTTTCCTACATTGTCCAAATCCTATGCGACTTTTAGAATCTTGTTTCCTCGTTGTTATCAGAGAATATTGGAAATAAGATTGCTGCATCTTATCGGCTACATCCAACCTTTCTGTACAGTTTGTTTTATAATAGTTTAGTGCCTTTCTCTTTAAGTAGTTACCTAATGTTACTCAAAATCTT
Source organism: Trichomonas vaginalis G3 (assembly GCF_026262505.1). Classification (NCBI taxonomy): domain Eukaryota; phylum Parabasalia; order Trichomonadida; family Trichomonadidae; genus Trichomonas; species Trichomonas vaginalis. Next base: position 5,334,530 of record NC_067204.1, on the reverse strand, counting down.
CTTCCACTCCAAATACACCTCTGGCTATTTGTTCCCACTGGGGCAAATATCTGGATGCAAACTCGTCTGCTAATGCGCCAAAATAAACGCCATTTCTTATGGGTTAAAAAATGAGAATCCAAACAAGGACCCCCTATTGTGTTTCTAAGGCAACCAAGAAAAAAGCACTCATGAATAAAACAATATCTATTAGTTCAGAGCACCAAAATGCGGTTGGTTTAATGGATATTGCCTTGGAAGAACATACCGAGTATTCATATCTCGCAGGAAAGGATGGTACAAGCCATAACATAGCTAATATTTGTACGGTGTCAAAACACAAGATAATGTGAAGCATACCATTACAAGTCCAAAAATATTTAGATATCTTAGCAAGCTTTGACAATATTCGTTGACAAATACCTCAACAAAACTGACATCTGACTGTGAAAGTTCTTTCAAATCAGATGAATGTAAAAAACTATTCTTGCGTTTCCAAAAAATGTAAACCAATATTTTTTTTCATTGTCGACCAAAACCATTCTGCTCTTGGTGTGCGCCATAGTTGCACTGGTTGTTTGATGCAAAAAATGTGATAAGTAGACTTAATACGCTCAATCCACAAGGTGGTGGAACGCAAATGAAATGTCATATGACGACAATATAGTGTGACACTGTACTCCATGGCAAGATGAGACAAGTTTTAAAATATTTACCAATAGCCGTAAACAAAAAGGTTTTGGGAAACACTCCCCCGAAGAAATGAAAAACAACCCTGACTTAGAGAAGGACTATATATTTAATAATTTAGTTCACAGAGACAACACAAGAAAGAAATGCCGCTTCAAACTTTCAGAAGGTGACAAAGTAAAAATAAGAAATACCTAAACGCGACCCTCATATGAAAATACTATTGACAATGACAACAATGGGAACCCGACAGTACTCACATTGTGTTCGTAAAATAGAAGAAAGTATACAGAGAATATTTATGGAAATTTTAGGGCAAACATGGCAAAATGTACACACTGCAAGCAGAAGATAAACTAACTATTGTTCAAGAACCTCGTTTCAAAACTTGTCAAAAGTTCAAGGTGGTATAAACTTTCAAAGACAAGTTCCTAACAAATATAGACAACTCCTGACATATCTAAAGAAAGTTGAAAATGACGAAAACTAAGCATTTCTATAACCATGCTGTAACTGTCATGTAAGGTGGCATGTAGTCTTTACTTTGTCCCGTTGTTTTGCGTAATATCAATGAAACGCGATGTGTATGGTTCCATCTCCCTGAGTGTTACCCAGAAACAATTTATAGGCAAACTGAACGTCGTCTTTAAACATCATATCCTTACCCTTTTTCATTGCTGACCAATCCCAAAAATTTAATGCTTATGCCAACGCCTTGAAGAATGTACTTAAATCTATGTAGTGACTGTGTGCAGGTTAAATTTTCACGCTGAAAATCGTTTTTACTCCACCTGTTTCCTTGAGAGTTCCAATACAAAACCTGTCGACTATTTTGAGTCCAAGTTCCAAAAACCCAGAACTGTTTCTGGTCTGGTAGAGTTCATTGACGTATAAATAGAGCTATAGGAATATAATGTTTGAAGTATTTCTGTCTTCAATGTTTGAAGCTCTGTTTTGTCTCTTTCTTCGCATTAAAATCTTGAGCAGTGAAATTTAACTATTATGTTCAATCCTTCATAACATAAACATCTTACATCTAATGTTTTTCTCATCGTCGTGTATGTCGTCATCGATGTTAAACCTTGTGGAAAAGTTAGGAGTTTACAATATAATACATCCCCACTACAGTTTAACGGTCTAACCGTTTCCTTCAATAACTTTCTATAGCAACAGTTGTAAAACTTGTATTGTATGGTTCTTATCTGCTTTCTTCTCTAACCATCGTTAACATAAGTTTATCTGCTTTAAGGTCTAAACATCCTGAAACCCCATCCTGTATCGGCTTTATGTTTTTAAAATCTTCGATGTCCATTCCATTCAGGTACCATCAAACCTTTCTTTCATTTTCGTTATCTTTTTCATCCATATATTCCTTATCTGCTTTCTTCTTAAACACACTAGCCATAAGTCCCTTATCTACCTTATTTTCAAGGCTAAACGTTTAAGTCCTGTTATTTTCAGATATAAATGTGTAATGAGTCTTTTTAGAAATATTCGTTTTCAAGTCTTGTCATTTCACTTTGACATTTTATTGTCAACAATATGTTTGTCTGCCTAGTTCAGGATGAAGTATGTTCTTTTGTTGCATAGCATTGTTAGCTCTTTCTTCTCTTTTGCTATTGCATCGTCTACTATTCTTTGTCAGCTTTGTTGTCAACATCTGCTTTCAAAAGAAGTTCATTTATAGGTTTCTCGTTTTAAAAGTTCCTTTTGTTGGATTTTATACAGAACAGTAATGGTTCTTATTGTCTTGAAATAGAAACTCATCTGTCATGGGTTTAATGTCAGTTTTTAAGTTTCCTTCTTTCCAATGACTCAGATATCTTAGAAATAGTTTTTGAAAAGTTTGTTTGTGTTCCTTATTTAGAGCTTGCATAATGAGTATGTCGGTTGTGTTGTATTCTCTCATGGAAGCAATGATCCTTTCGACATTTTTATTCTAGATAAATATGCTTCCAATAGAAAAAGAAAATTCAAGAGTTGCTACAACCTAAACGCATTAGATGAACTTTTTACTAATGTCAGGTCAAAAGTTTGAGACAGAGAACCGTAAAGCATGAAGGCTAGTTTTGACTACCACATTAGATGGCTAAGAGACCCATCATGTAACAAAAGCTATTGGCTTTTTCGTAGAATGAAGTTTGTGTCTGTAGAAGATAAAAGTTTTTACATTTATTGTAAGGTTTATATAGATTATATATCTGAAGGGAAACGAAAAATGCTGGGAAGAAATTGAGCCTATAGTTGACCTTCATTCTTTCTCTACAGACCTGCGTTAAAAAAATATAGAAGATAAAATAAATTCATGTTATGCAAAATATGCTGATGATGAAATACCCGAGAAGCACACTTTATGTGAGAATTGTAATATGACAAACAAAATACCACAAGTTCATTTCAAATCTACGAAGACAATCCAAAAGAAAGACGAACAAATATATACAGAATTCAATGCAATGTCATGGTAATTATTTGCAAAAATGTTAAATCAGAAAGTCGAACTTCCCTAGCAAATATTTACAGCGATATGCCAAGAGATGAACCAATATTAAATTTAAGATGTTTTCGACCCAGCTGCTATTATTGTTTCTGGCTTCATTTTCTGGCGCTAAATAACTCTTCTTATGCTTGGCAAATGGACTTTTACGAAAAACCTACAAAGTTAATACGACGCACCCTATGGAAGTATTTCAGAACTTTCAAGTATGGTTTACTACAAGAATGATTGAAGAAAAAGAATAATCCATTATACCACATGCTTTTACTTAGAACTTAGTTTCATATACAACTACTATCGAACGGTAAAAATATAATTTTTTAAATACGGTTGAGGTGTTGGATTTGTGCCAACTAGACTGGTGGTGCAGGTTTCAATGGCTGTTGTAAACAGGAGCTTTTGTTCCTTCTGGTTCAGGGTCTTTAAAGGTTATAATACCAACAACTGACCTACTCTTTTACCAATAATTTTTGACTCCGCTTTCCAAAATTCCTACTTCCTAAACGGTTTTTTAATTCCATTCCATATACCTCTTTTCCAACATTTAGAAAGAAGTTTCATATCTTACTGAAGAAACCCATTTTTACTATATGTAAAAATCTAATGTCCGCTAGTCTTTTGCGTTTTCCTGTTGAGTTCCATAGCAATTCTTTAACTGGAGTCATACATTCTGGTTTCTCCTCTGGTAGAAAAAACTTTCTGGGTCACTCCTGTGTTCGCGTCATCTGCATAAAAGTTTTATATCCCACTTCAGGGTTGTATAAAACTCTTTCCATCTCATATTTGCATAACCATGGTGGCAAAACCTAACGCAGCGTCATTTTGACATGGCAGTTTGCAATTTGTACATCTTTTGCACTTGACATAGTTTGCCATTGGCAGTTTGTAATTATATATTTTGGCAATATTCTCTGGGTTTGGTTGTCCAGGTTGCTGTGCATTCGCTAGTTCTGTGCGCCATTTAATATTAAGATAAAAATATCTCTTAACGAGTACATATACTGAACATTTGCAGGCATTGGTTCATCTTCATATTCTTGTACTTTTTCTGCCACGTCAAATAAATAAATGACACAATGGGAAAAACCTAAAAAGTAGTCCTATTTCAAACCCACATTTACTTACTAATAAATTTCTTATTGTGACACTTTCTCAGTTTATAGGACCTCTCTCATATTTATCTTGTCATATATAAACTCATAGTCCATGTAATGTTCCTCTAACCATCTCATAACGGTTTCCAAACACTTTTATCGGATGTAAAGTAAAAGCATGGATGGTTTATGTAAAAACGCTAAAGTTCTAAGAGTCTCTCAAAGTCCAGTCTACTTGGGATTGAAAAATCCATTGTTATAGAACGGTGTCCACTATCAAAGAAAACATTTCTCCTTGTCTTTATATTTTTCATACAACTCTGTCCAATGACATCTCACAAACTCTATACCCTCAATATATTTTTTCTATGTCCTCTTTGAAAACATTTGTAAAGTTAAGATATAAACTTTGACATAAGTGTTTCAATGTCAATGAACTCTTAATAGCAAACCACTAATATAATAAGTCTAGGCAGATATACTATCCCAGTCTATAATTCTGCTTTTTTCAAAAACCTCTCTCCATATTTTTTGTTTATCTAATGTATACGTTCCATCCTTACCTATAGGTATCTTTTCTTTTAAACTTTTCAATATATTGTTTTGTCTTGGATATGTTTGAGACGGTCCATATAGTCTGTCGAAGTCAATTGCATATAATCTTTGAGTCTGGGATATATATGGCACAAATGGGATATATAGAAAAAACCTTTCCCCCAAACGAACAAATCTAACAAATGTAGACATTTCGGTAGTTTCTTAATTCTTCTCATATAATATCTTTACATTTACTCTTATTCAGAACGGTAACGGAAGGTTTGTTAAATTCATTTTATATTTAATAATAAAAATGTTTTTACCCGAAAAGTGACAGAAAGTTTGAACATAGCATATATAACATATATAATTTTTTTGTGTGAAAAGCGAATACATTTATATAATGTTTTCGGAACAGAAGAAGGGCTTTCTTCCAGAAGCAATTTGAGGAAAGAAGAAGAGTCCTCCGAATTCACAACCAAGAAGACTACAATTTTCCGAATAAAAACTTCATTTAATACAATCATCTTCAGGGCTAGAGGCACGAAGTGCCTGGATGGCCCCACTACCTTTTTTTTTTTTTTTTTTTTCAACTACCTTTTTTTTTTTTTTCATTCAGGATTTAAACAATGTTTTAATTATCGCGGAATATCTGACTCATCTATATATAGCTTCTTTCAAAAATTAATGTTTAATTATGTTTGGGCACTGAGTGTAAATGTCTTAACAATTTTGATATTTTTTAAATCTTGATTTATTCAAAAACGTAGAATAAAACCGAAGATCATATCATTTTTTACTTCATATGTTAAAAAATGATACAAAATCGTTCAAATATTGTATGAAATTCTTACGTTTAAAAAAAAGTCCACACAACCCGTACTCATATACTACTGGGAAATATCCGCAACATTTTATATCATTTAGAAGAATTAATAAAAAAATTATATCTAAATTGATATTTTGGTTATTCAACTTTTGAATAAAATTGAATATATTGAAGAATATGAAAAATTTGCAAAATTGTTTTAATTATCAAGAGATATATAATAATAGTTATACTCCTTAATAATCAGCTATTTGAGTATTGAATATAAAATCACAATTATTTTATGGAAGAGGATGATTCAAGTCAACTCGAGTCCAGAACTAAAAGAACTGAAATGAAATATAGTAAATATGAGAAAGATTATGACGCCAAAATTGCACAAATACAATCAAAGTTGAAGAATCAAGGACTAATTTTATTAAAAAGGAGATTCCTATCCATATCAAAAAACGCTTTAAAAATATTTCGAATAGTATAAATCTTAAAAAAGACAAGCATAGATTGAAAAGAATGCAAAATGAAGTACAAACTCTAAAGTTTCAATTCAAAAATATATTGACAGTATGAAAAAGAAAAGAAATTTCTTCCATGACAATATATTAGAAAAATCACAGAAATATCTGAAAAGGAATTCTCAAAATGTTCAAAGAATATAAGACATTAACATCATAAAATCGACCATATAGATGAAGATAATGATAAAATTTCGAAATTTATCAACAATATAATTTACTGCATGATCATCTTGTACGATCAATTTGCTTCCTTACAGATAGTCTATGGATAGTTGTCCTGAATGTCCAACGTCTTATTGATCCTCCAAAATTCCATTTGAAAAGTTTTTTATAGTTGAATGCGAAGAAAAAATTAATATCAATACGATAAGGAACAAAGCTCAAAACTAACAAGAGCTACAGATTCTTTGTCTCGGCTTCTGAAAGTCAAATTCTGAAAATTAATTATTCCAAATTGCGACAGTTTTAATCATCTTGGTGCTGTTTCCTTGTATGTTGTTGAAGGCATGGAATTACAGCATAAGGAAATCGTGCGTATTTAGAAGAATAGATCGATTTTGTTTCATTTGATTTCATCGCACCGTAAAGGTCTGGATAAACATTCAAGACATAATATTTTACACTGCAAAAACTTCGGTAATGATTAATCCCTAAGGAGTACTTACAATTTTTCTTACATTTTTCTCTATTGTAAAACAGTTAATATTTTTTTGTTGGTAAAAAGTTTATTAATAAATCACTATTCAACGACTTAATGTGGCTGGATATATTCTTTAATTCTTATATACAAAACCATAATTTTTGTGGTGTTATTTTATGATATTTAAGGTACGGCCACTCCTTCTAAACACAAAATTTTGGCCTTAAACTCCAGCTCGCCAGGCTATACATATTATGATATGTAGAATAACGTACGTTTGGGGAAAATCGGCAATACAAATCTAGAGTTATTAATCATCCAATTATCGAGAAAAATCTAATTAAATATCAACGAAGTACAATCCAGTACAAGTAGAATATCAGTGCTATATCATAACGAGTTATATATCATTATAATTGCCGTAATATTTGATTCAATCTTACAAAATTGGTATAAATTGAAAGCTTTACTTTTCTGCACTTAGTACCTAAACAGGTTCAAGGATCTTCATATGTCTACTACAATTTAACATTGCATGTTGAAAACCTGTAATATGAAAATGAAATAGACTAAAAAATCTGTTTATATACCTCTTTTTCATCGACGTGTTTTTACTGATTTAGCCTCATATTTGGTGAACACTGATAATACAATTTGTTAATAAAAATTCATATTATTTTGGTAGAATATTTGTGGAAAAAAAAATTATTAAATAAACATATAACTTCATCATAATTATATGCTAATTAAATAAAAGTTTGCGATACTCTTTATTGTTCTGAGTCATAGTTTGAAAATTCCAAAAAAAAATTCAAAAAAAAGAAAAATGAGATCAAATAATTTGATTTAGAATATTTTTTTGGAAAACCAACTTGTTGTATTATTTAATCCAGACTTTGGAAAAGATCAATCCTTTTGAAGTGCAAAATTGCAATAAGAAATATCAATTATTTGAGGAGATATAGAAAATCTAAAAATTTTTGGGTAAAAAAATTTGGATATTCCTGGCAGGTAAGGGTTTTTTTGATTTCTGATATTAAATTTAAAATTTTCACTTCTTCAACTTAAGTGTCAAATCTCAAATTATGATAAAATGATATATATCATACAAATTGCAGATAAATTATAAGATTTTATTTCTATAACAACAAGTTAATATAATAAAATGTACCTAGGTGTAATTCGTAATTCCTGGTAATGATTATGATTATGATACAAATAATAACAAGTGTGATAAGATTTTCAATTTTCATTTGAATGAAACCTCATGAAATCCAAGTAATTTGTTTGGTCAAACAAATATAATTCGGTGAGAAAAGTCAAAACACTTCTGCAAAACTGCATCATGCATTTTATACATCGCAATTTTAATCTCTATACAAAAATTGTATTGACCACAGTTTACTGTATATTTCACGTGCATTTTACGTAATTGAATGTGATTATATATCTGATTATCTAACAAAAATTTTGGTTGGATTACTATCGATCGAAATTTCATTTTTAATTTATGCTTTTGTAAACGTAATTCTTGTTCCAATCATTTTGGGAAGCTCTAACCCTATTACTGTGAATAGTTTTTAACGACATTTACTGAAATTGTAAAATAAATAATCAAATCCAAAGAGAGATCATTCGAGTTAATATCCTAATTACACAAGTATAGATTCGCTATGTTCTGTTGCATTGCCCCAATGAATGAGATTGCTCTAATAAAAATACATAGAGAGACTTACATCTTTAAAATCGATCTTGTTATAACGCACTGAATGCATGACAGCCTTGTATATATATTAAGGATGTTCTTAACTTTGCAGATATTTACTCTACAATAAATTTAGATTCTTATTTTATATTTTTTTTATGACTTAATTTTGATAGTTTTCGTTCAGAAAATTTTATATCAATTTTTAAGTAAACAAATATATCAGTGAGAGGCATGATGGAAAAGTGGCAATTCCCGTAAATTTTTTTAGAGAGTCTCAAAACTAATCGCCCGAATAATGAATTACTATAGGCTGCCCCACATTCAAAGATTATATTTCAAAGAGGGAAAAGCTTTTTGATATTTTGAACTCTAAGATTTAAAGAATCCTAAAATTAAGCGAATTTAACAATCAGCAAGTTTTATTACTCTTCTTAAACAATCCGAATCTACATCTTGATGGAAATAAGTTATATAAATGCGCTCGAGCACTAATCTGTTCAATTCCAATTACCAAGAATTCATTTCAACAAATATCGAAAATACAAAATTTTAACGATGTTAGATCGGTGGAAATTATTGGTTTTTTTAGAATGAAACTTGATAAAAATTATATTTTCAGAATCTAACAGTAAGAACGAAGGAGTGTTCATAGCAGAGGTTAAAATTCCATTCAAAAGCAAAAAGTAAAAGTGAACACAAAACTACAATTACCATGATAAAATCCGAACTCAAGAAAAAGAAAGTATAATATCTCAAATTAATGAACGAGAAATTCCACCGATGCGAATATAGCTTAATGAATTCAAAGTATCCCAAATCAAGCTTCAAAAATTATTTGGAAATCATACAACAATACCAGATCCACAAAAACAGATAATTGAACTCATTAAAACACAAAAATTCCTGTCAAAATGCACTTTATTTAAATCGAATACTTTTTAACACTTCGCGTCAAGAATATTGCTCAACATATGCAAATTTTATCAAAGATATTTCAAAAGAGTTTTCTTTAATTATCAAACCAGAAAATGAAGATTTAGGCAACATTATTATCGTAAATAAGGCTTAATTTTAAAGATTTCAACCTACAAAAAAAGAAGAAGACATTCTAAATATCTTAAAAAAGATAGCCTTTATATTTTATCGCTTTGGGATAAATCGATGATCTTAAAAAGCAAATTCCCCAACTTTGGATCAAATGAGAAATGCGAATGATTTACACCTCTTGAGTCGCAATAGCAAATTTTGGATCAGAGTTATGTTCAAATATTGAAAGATAAAGGTGCAAAATATACTGAAAATTACTGAAAATTTGCTTTCTAAAGAATGGATAAATAATTTTCTCACAAATGCTAAAAATGACGGTCGAATCATTTAAAAAAGCTTAGTCCGACATATGCACTTGGATTCACCCACGAAAATTACGAAAACTGGATTATCTTTCAACAAGTTTCGATCACATCCTTCTTCAGAAAAATAGCAAAAATTTTTGTATTATGGGAATTTTGATACTGCATCATATCTAATTCAAAATGGAAATAGTGTGAACAATAAAATTTATTCTCGTTTATTTTAATATCAATCATCGTTTTTATGACAATTCTCTTTTCTTTAATATCAATATCGTTTTATATAATTTCCTTCTTTTAATATCAATGCATCGTTTTATAAGATTCTCTTTCTTTATATATCAATCCGTTTTTACATTCTCTTCTTTATATCAAATCATCGTTTTATAGGATTCTATTTCCTTTTAATATCAATCATCGGTTTTATAAGATTCTATTTCTTTTTAATATCAACATCGTTTTTTATACGATTCTCTTTCTTTTAATATCAATCATCGTTTTATTGCATTCTCTTCTTTTAATATCAAATCATCGTTTTAATGCATTCCTCTTTTCTTTTTTTTTTAAAATTAATCAATCATCGTTTTATTACATTCTATTTTCTTTTAATATCATCATCGTTTTATGACATTCTCTTCTTTTTATCAAATCACGTTTATGGCATTCTCTTTCTTTTAATATCAATCATCGTTTATTAACTTCTCTTTCTTTTAATATCAATCTCGTTTTATGCATTCTCTTTTTTTTTAATACATCAACGTTTTATCACATTCTCTTTCTTTTAATATCAATATCGTTTATTAACATTCTCTTTCTTTTTAATATCAATCATCGTTTTATGAAATTCTTTTTATCATTAACGAATGTCCCACTTAGCAATTTGCAATTAGCAAAATTCACCCGAAAATTATCAATTTTAATTGACATGGAGCCAGAAATGTCAATATTAAACTTTATTCAACTTTCTTTTAATAATCAATCATCGTTTTATAAGAATTCCTTTCTCCTTTTAATAATCAATCATCGTTTTATAATGATTCTCTTTTCTTTTATATCAATCATCGTTTATGACATTCTCTTTCTTTTAATATCATCAATCGTTTTTATGACATTCTCTTTTCTTTTAATATCAATTCATCGTTTATGGCATTCTCTTTCCTTTTTTAATAACAATCATCGTTTTATACATTCCTTTCTTTAATATCAATCATCGTTTTATATTTCTCTTTCTTTTAATATCAATCATCGTTTTATAGCATTCTATTTTTTTTAATATCAAATCATCGTTTTATAGCATTCTATTTCTTTTAATATCAATCATTCGTTTTATGCATTCTCCCTTTTTTTAATATTAATCATCGTTATACATTCTTCTTTCTTTAATATTAATCTTCGTTTTATAAGATTCTCTATTCTTTTAATATAATCATCGTTTTATGAAAATTCTCTTTCTTTAATATTCAAATCATACGTTTTATGAACATTCTCTTTCTTTTAATATCATCATCGTTTTATGACATTCTTCTTCTTTTATATCATCTCGTTTTATTCACATTCTCTTTCTTTTAATAATCATCGTTTTTAATGGCTTCTCTTTTCTTTTTAATATCATCATCGTTTTATGACATCTCCTATATTCTTTTAATATCAATCATCGTTTTATATACATTCTCTTTCTTTTAATATCAATCATCGTTTATATATTCTCTTTCTTTTAATATCAATCATCGTTTTATTTACATTCTCTTTCTTTTTAAATATCAATCATCGTTTTATGGCATTCCCTTTCTTTTAATATCAATCAATCGTTTTATTACATTTTCTTTTCTTTTAATATCAATCATCGTTTTAATAGCAATCTAATTTACTATTAATAATCAATCATCGTTTTATAGCATTCTATTTCTTTTAATATCCAATCATCGTTTTATTACATATTCTCTTTCTCCTTTATATCATATCGTTTTAATTACATTCTCTTTCTTTTCAATATCATCATCGTTTTATAAGATTTCTTTTTATATTATTCAATCATCGTTTATGACATTCTCTTTCTTTAATATCAAATATAATAAATTCTTTTTATATTAAACGAAATGTCACTTAGCATTGCAATTAAGCCAAACTTCACGGCCGAAATTTATCAAAAATTATTAATTGAACATGGAGCAGATGTCATATTCAAACTATCAACTTTCCCTTTTATATATCAATCAATCTTTTAATTTGACATTCTCTTTCTTAAATATCAATCATCGTTTTATATATTCCTTTCTTTTAATATCAATCATACGAGTCTATTATTTCATTCTCTTTCTTTAATTAATCAAATCATCGTATTTATTTACATTCTCTTTCTTTTTAATACAAATCATGTGCGTTTTTAATATAATTCTATGTTCTTTAATATCAATCATACGTTTTAAATTAACATTCTATTTTCTTTTAATATCAATCATCGTTTTTATGGCATTCTCTTTCTTTTAATATCAATCATTCGTCTTATGGCATTCTTAATTTCTTTTAATATCAAATCATCGTTTTATAAGATTCTCTTTTTCTTTTAATATCAAATACATCGTTTTTATGACATTCTCTTTCTTTTAAATATCAATCCATACGTTTTATTACACTTCTCTTTTCTTTAATATCCAATCATCGTTTTTGAAATTCTTTTTTAGGTATTCAACGAATGTCAACTTAGCATTGCAATTAAGCGAAATTCACCCGAATTATCAATTATAAATTGAACATGGAGACGAATGTCGATTAAACTTCTCAACTTTCCTTTTTAACCTATCAACTATATAATCTTATAAGATTCTCTTTCTTTTAATATCAATCATCGTTTTATTTCATTCTCTTTCTTTTAAATCAATCATCGTTTTAATATTGCATTCTCTTTCTTTTAAATATCAATCACTCAGTTTTTATTAATTCTTTTCTTTTAATATCAATCATCATCGTTTTATCATTCTCTTTCTTTTAATATCAATCATCGTTTTATTACATTCTCTTCTTTTAATATCAATCACCGTTTATGAAAATTCTTTTTATATTTCGAATGTCCACTTAGCATGCAATTTAAGCAAAATTCACGCCGAAATTAATCTAAATTTAATTAATTGAACATGGACAGATGTCAATATTAAACTTAATCAACTTTCTTTTAATATCAATCATCGGTTTTATAAGATTCTCTTTCTTTACTATCAATCATCGTTTTATAAGATTCCTTTCTTTTAATACAATCATCGTTTATGACATTCTCTTTCTTTTAATATCAATCATCGTTTTTATAAGATTCTCTTTCTTTTAATAATCAATCATCGTTTTATTACATTTCTTTCTTCTTAATATCAATCATCGTTTTGAAATTCTCTTTCTTTAATATCAATCAATCGTTTTTATAAGATTCTCTTTCTTTAATATCAATCATACGTTTTATTACATTCTCCTTTTTCTTTAAATATCATCATCGTTTATACATTCTCTTTCTTTTAACTAATCAATTATCGTTTTAATAAGATCTCTTTTCTTTAATTCAATCATCGTTTTATGAAATTCTTTTTATATTAACGAATGTCCTTAGCATTGCCAACTTAACGCAAAATTCCCGAAATTCAAATATTACCGAGCTTCGGCGCTTCAAAATAATTATACCTTAGCACTTTCTAACACCATGTTAAATACAATATATTTAATTCGATAAAAATTATTTCCAAATTGTTTTTCATTGAAAAGCATAAGTTTTGATAAATAATTCTTATAAAAAATCATTTATATTACTTTTTGGTTATGGTATGCCTCTAAAGATTCCATAAAAATACTTGAAATATGTATTATTATGGTGTAACTTGGGGCTCTAGATCGCTTTCTATATCAGTTAAATGATTGTTAAATTTTCAAAGAAATATTGAACAGGTATTCAAAAGTGTAAAATTTAAAAATAGAAATAATACTTTCCCATATTTCCACTAAAACAACCTTTAATTGAAAGTGGATATTATTATTTCACCAAAAGTATGATATTTTCTCTAACTTACACAAGCAGTCCCCTGCATTGTCGAAGTTTTTATTTTTGGATTTTTGGGAATGTTTTATACATTTTTAAAGAGGCTATGCTGACTCACCCTTGATACAGGCCAAATGCCCCAATTTTTGAATATAGCTTCTATGCATGCTTGTGAGCAATGTTTGTTAATGAACATGCAAGTGGTTTTCCTAACAAAAATATCGAGA